>NC_056741.1:1129707597-1129715097 GCF_019279795.1 Protopterus annectens | reverse complement strand
AATTATATAAACTAACTGCAAAGTCACATAACTCCTCAGGAAAGGAAATATTCCCATATTCAGGGATTGTTGATTTCACACACCTGTCTACCCCTGTCTATGTCTTCCCTATGGCATTGACCTGCTGTGTGTTCGGTCACTGTGGATTTGCTACAGTGTCCTAAACCCATATCTGTGTGTGTGTATATATATATATATATATATATATATATATATATATTTATAGGGGTCTACTTCAGAAGACTGACAAACCAAAAGACTGAATCCCAAACAACTAAAAATTCAAAATATTGAACACATTTTTAATGCAGGGGTCAAGCCCCCCTGCACCCCTCATGTGTGGTCTGCACCACCCCGCACCTCCTGCTAACTATATACACCAATTCCAAGATTGCACAATAGCAACAATGGACAGGGGGCAAATTCCTTCATTCAGTGTTTTAAATTTTCAGTCTTTTGGGATTCATTCTTTTGGCTTGTCAGTCTTCTGAAATAGACACATATTTATGTGTGTATATATATATATATATATATATATATATATATATATATATATATATATATATATGTGGATCTATTGGATACAATCAAACGACCAAAATGTCCATTACAAAATATTCATATGCTACTATGCATGCTCCAAGCAATAACCTTGGTGCATGCAAACTTAAAACTTAAAACAAAAAAAAAAAAAACAAACAAAATAAAATCACACCTTGTGCTAAATATATATATATATATATATATATATATATATATATATATATATATATATATACTAACTTCAAGATCACACAATATCAAGGAAAGGGTATATTCTTCACTCCCAAGAATTGCACCATTCCTTTACACCTGTGGAAAGCATATGTGGTAGTTTTCTTTTTTTCTTACCAAAACAGATCATTTGTGAGAGATTGGTATGCAATCTGAAGCTCATATTTTTACTGTCACTGTATTCTGTTGTGCTGAGTGTTGTCCCACTTCTATAGATGCCTGTATTTTTAAATCAAATTGTCTTTGTCTATTTACCCAATATTTGATCTTTCTCCTATCTGTATAGACTCAAATAGTTTCTGACATTGCAGGGGGATATCATGGCTTTAATATTAAAGATGCATAGAATGACTCTCATCAGTTTTCCCGTTATGGAGAGCAATTAGAATAACAGTTAAAACTAATGGAAAAGACAGAGTAGCTGATCACATCACAAATAATTTTCTTTCAGAACATCTAGCAGTTTAAGACTGTGCATTGTTTCTTGAGCAAAATATTGATTTTACCTTCTCATCTATATGAGGCATTACCTTTCCTACTATAGTAGACGGGGATTTGAAAATAAAGGTTCATTCATTTCTGTTTCCCCATGGAGCGGCTTTGATAACCTTTGTCAGTAGGCTGTTGTGACACTTATTTGGAGGATGACAGATCCCCCATTGTTAAGAGGCTGAGTCTGGAGGTACAAAATGTGATTTATAGCTCAACAGTGCATGCAGATTTATACCTGGTAAGCTATGTGATATCATTTAGGTTCTTAATGGTGATCTTTTATTAAAAAAAAATCACAATAGCACATATATTTCCATATCCCTCTCGGATTATGTATGTGTTCTACAGCACAAAGCAGGAACAGCAATGAAGGGGCATCTTTTTCTTTGCAAAGGTCACTGCTGCTGTTACTCATTCCACATCTTCACCATAAAAATGTAAACATTTTAGTAACTGACTTTTCAACATTGAGCAGCTTTCCATTAGAAGGACTATAGCAACATATGGACTCTTAACCTCACTGCAGCTTAGTCATCTATGCCATCTTATTGACTTTGTATAACTTCAGTACCAACCACAATTTTCACATATTTACATGTATATAAAGTTACTAAGTTGCTACATGTAAACTACACAGAAAACGGTCAGTGAATGACTTTGAAAATTCATTGTTTTATGCCTTACGCTTTCCCTTCACATATGACAAGATATATTATATTTGATGCTGCTGCAAAAATAAAGATTTCCTAAAATATTGGCTCTAGGTGATTTGTTCAGATAGACCAATGTTGATGTGCCATTCTGGCCACATGTAAAAAAAGGAAAAAGGTTGACAATGAAGACTTGATGTTGACACTTCAGACAGCCATCAGCTTGAACCAAAAGCATGGATGAGGGATTGTAATGTCTATGTCTTGATTCAGAGAAATTTAATTTTAAGCCATGCTTATTTTGAGAAAACTGTATAAAATCCCAGCATACCTCTAAACCTCTTAGCCCAAGAAAGCCTGACATAATTGGGGGACAAAGGCACAAAAGTAGGGACAGATTTTAAATATTGCTGTTCTAAACTTAGAAAGTTGCTAGAATAACATTTTTAAATGCATTTTCTAAAGGACATGAAGTTTGTAACTGAAATATATGTCTTTGTTTTGTGATTTAATTCCTCAGATCATTCCAGTAATTTGCCAGAAAACATTTTTTTGACAACCAGACCAAAATGCTGAAGCAAAAATCTGAGCATTCTGCAAAAATCTGGACAGCTGAGGGGTATGAATCCCAGAGTGATAAAGAACAAGTCTAGATTTGTCTTACCAGGTAATATAAAGATGAAGCAATTTTGCACTATACAGTTATTTACATTTTATGTAAAGAATCACTTTCTGTGGTACACACCTATCATAAATTTATCAAGTTATTAAGCTCTTCTTTTTATTTCTCAAAAATAAGCATTTAAATACTTTGGGCAAGTTTCTGAATATAAATATATAGTTATAAATGCATTTTATTTCTTAACTGCATGAAATTAAAATAACTTACTGGCAAAAGTTAAAATCATTTGGTGATGGATCAAGTAAGACATTAGTTAATTTCATAATAGGGATAATGCAAATCTGCCCAGTGGATGCTGCAATGTTTATAAATCCCATACCCATGGCTATGCAAATTATAATCTTTCCTGACAAGAGAATAAATTCATCCTCTAAATTATTTTATCATTAATGCTTATGGTTTAAAATAAAAGATGGAAACAACAGATAACTCTTTATTTCCTAAGTGCATTCATAGAATAATCATGCATAGTTATTTTAATACTGATCATATGACAATTTGGTTTGAGTCCTGATTTAAACAATTTTGGTGTGTCATATGCCTAATTGCATTTTTATAACTGTTTGTGAATTTGCTTCTTTAAAGATGGCTGGCACAGAGTGTGCCTTTTGGCAGAAGTAAGAGGGGCATCTGTTACGATCAACAGCATGTATACAATTAGTGTACTGCAAACATCTGCACATGTTGACAGAAACATGTCATAGGTTAATGTCTTCAGAATTTCTTGCCAATGTTTCTCTGACTTGTTAAGCATGTTTACCTTTCAGACTATACAGTTTGGAAAACTGAACAAAATCACCTATATATTCTAAGCTATACATGCAGGCAATAACTGTCATTAAATATATTTACATGCAGAAAAATATTTTCTAAATGTTTCATATCATGTTTGAAATGGATAACACTAAAGTGTCTTTATCATTTCTAAACATCTATGTCTGAATTCAGCCTTTGCTGTGATGCGTCATGAAGGAAAACCAGTTATACAAAATTATTCCAGAAGACTTAAAATCCTATTCATGTTGTCACACTGCAAAGGCCTATGCATGACACTTATTCGATAAACTCCAACCATAAAGAGTTATTTATATATCTATAAGCTTAGCAAAACACACTGGAACTACAAATAAGGTGTTCACATGAGACAGTTAGTATGCAGCACATTTTAAATGGTCTATCAGGACTGTTTTTACTGGGTAAGTACACATCAACATCTTTGACATTAAGTAAATATCAAAAGCGCATGGTCTAAATGTGTCTTTGGTGATAATCAAGTAATTTTATTACAGCTGACATTCCAAAAGTGTTGTATATCATCGTAATAGGTTTGTCCCAGTGTGCCCTATGTGTTATTGTGGGCCACACTTTATTTAGGAGATTGTGTGGCACATATACTACTCAGAATAGTTCTTAACCTCTAAGATGCTTGTCATGTCTGGGAGTAAGGATTACAGGCATACTTCAGTTCTCACTCATAATCTGCTGAAGTCAACCAGATAACAAAAGTGAGACATTTCATGGTTCGGGATACAGTCTTGGAAATACAAATAACATCAAAACATGCTTGACTAAAGCATTAAAGTTTATTCTTATGACTTAATTGTTTAAAAAAAAAACAGCTTCTATCATCAAAGGTTCCAGGATAATAATACTCAGCTACTGTGTTAACAGTCCATCACTTTTATTTATGTAATTGTTGTTTATTTACTATGTATACCCACACAGATAACAATGTGCATAGAGTCTTCTCCCATCTGAGGCTTTGTTATAGAATTTCATACCTTCTCATCCTTCATTATGGTCTTCATTTTGCTAGACACCTAGATACTTTACTGCATTCTTCTTCTGAAGGTAAATTGGTTCCCAGTAACTGAAATTTCTCATTCAGTTCTTCATTAGATACCATTTTAAAAGAGGGTTAATGCCCCCCATAAAAAAAGCTATTCCTTTCAATTATAGAGACTAACTACTCTCTTAGAAATTCTAAATCTGATCGCACTTCCGCAGTATTTGGTGAAAAGGCCCTTTCAAGGAGTAGTCCTGTCATATGGAGCAATCTTCCTTCTGCCTAAGAGGCAAAGGAACTCTTCAGATTTCAAAACAACTCTTGCTGAGCAATTCCATAGTGACACTGCATGTAAATGTTTTATAGATAATGGCTATCGATTCTGCTATCTACTTCCCTTTGTTCCCTGGACTTATTATCATGTGTATCTGTTCTGTACAGCAGATAAGTGGTCATTACGTGTATTTTATGTTATCTCTCTCTGTCATTCAATATTTATATGTGCAAACTCTTCTTCTACATCTAACTGTACATAAACCACCTACACTGTGTATATGTTTATGTAATCTTAAATTTCATAACTGTGGTTGTTCTCTAGATAATTGCACAATTGTATGTTTTTCTTACACTGACTTGTGGCTATATGGGTCTCGATCATAGCTGAGAAGAGTCAAAGTTGAAAATGATCTTTGGACCAGTCTACCTACCCACTTGTCAAATAGAAAATAAATAAATGTTTTTATTTTCTTTACTGCTTTAATTGTTTGTTAACTGGGGAAGCTGGCAAAATCTATAGGACCCATTTCAGCCATTGCCTGGATGACAGACACAGTGGTATTCAAATCTGAACAGTGGGAAGCACTGTAAATTAAAAAAAAAAAAAAAATATATATATATATATATATATATATATATATATATATATATATATATATTAAAATTAAAGATTGCGTTTACAGATGAGTTACTGTTAAGGACAAGCTTAAACATTTTCCAAAGTATGTATAGAAAATAAATAATAAAAAAGTCTGTCAGGTAAATTTAGCCAGACTGGAAGAACATAATTCACACACTTTGCAAAGGAAAAATATAAATATTGAACAAAACAGGGAAGAAAAGATGTGCAGAGTAAGATTTTTGTTTTATGCAAATTGAAAACATGAAGAAGATAAAAGCAGGTGCAAAATATCATATCTTAAAACAAATATATCAGCTTAAATACGAGTTTGTTAAATATGAGATGGTTTGGCTGTGCTTTAGAAACACAGGGCTTAAACTCCAGCTGATGCTCCTAAACATTAAGGTGTGTCCAAAATATCTCAAACAATTTCCAAACAAAGGGAAAAAAGAATACACACATAATTCATTGAGTACAAACTGCAAGAAAAACTCATCCGGGCTGCAGATTTCACTGTGTAATACTTTAAATATCCTATAATGGAGGCCCATGAGATAAATGAACATGATCCCTTAAGGATTTACCAGCACGTAAGCTATATGACTTCTGAATATCCATGACGTTTTACTTTTTTAGTTTTTACATTTTTTGGACATATTCAGGCCCATAAAGCCAAACCCACTAGCTGTTGACATGCCATGTTTTGGACATTTTGTGACCTCTTCAATACAGCCTAAGTGGATTGTTTGGCTTTATTTCAAAAACACAGGACTTAAAACCAATTGATATCCATAAGCATTAAGATGCCTACAAAATATCATAAACAGCATCCAAGCAAAGGTTACTGGTCTGACAAGTTATTTGAACTGCATTTTTTCAAATGCATTTTGTTTAAATTGAAGTTATCAAACAAAACATACTTCGAAAAGATTGACTGGAAAGACTGTTTTTTTTATATTGCAGAATGTGTGATCTCATAGGTTAAACAAGTTCACTTGGTTCAATAAGTTTATATTTTTGATGAAACAGACATCAGAGAAAGTAATCTTGATGCCCATGTATATATATATATATATATATATATATATATATATATATATATATGTATATATACACATGTATATATATATATGTATACACATGTATATAAAGCCAATACAGGAATATAGAAAGCCAAGGGGCTGTGATATCACAGGACTTTAATAAGAAAGAATGCCATATACGTTTACTGAACTATATAAATTAAATAGGGCAGAAAACACATTTTCCATATCTGAGAGTGCATGCTTTGCAATTATGTTCTTCACTAAAATATTACCTCCTCTCCCAGTAGTTCACACTGGCGAAAGTTCATGCTGTTCTGATATTGAAATATTACCAGAAAGATAAAAATATTAAGCTTTACTGCTGGGCACTCTGCTTATAACCACTCCATTTCAAAGCACAGCATAGACCCGTCTTAACTCACCCCAATGCAAATGGCATATCTCAGGCTCACAGTTCATCTATTGGGTCTAAAACCAATGGATTCAAACTAGGGTGATCAAAGTAGTACAACAATGACAGATTTCATTCACCACGTGGTATGTCAAAATGAACTGAAACAGAATTATGGAATATAAATAATGGTGCTGTAGGTATTGTTTATAAAATTCTTGTGATAGATTTCAGTAAATTAAACTGCTGCATTTTAAATGCAGCTATTCTGCTATGAAAGTCAGGTACCTTGCTGTATTAGTTAGAATAGGTTCTCACAGGTTTCTTGGAAAATGAAGCCGATCATTGGTATATAAAGAGGAGGTGTAAGGACACTCAATTCAGAGTCATTAGCCATTCCTGAAGAGGGAACGAGTATCCAGAGCAGTGGCTCTAGGCAAAACACTCCGGGGTAAACAGACCTGGAGAAAGACATTAGGATGTACTCGGGCACCCTTCCTGATCAAGGAAATCTGCAAGAGAGTTGCTGAGAGTCTCAGAGAAATCTATTAAGAGGGTTTATGTCCCTGTTGTATGGGACTATGCTTAAAGGTATTTAAGTTGCATTGCCACCCCATGTGATTATTTTGGAGCAATCTGCATTTTGCCATTCTCCTTGTCTTGTAGAATGATGCTTTTTTGTGTTCTATATTTTCTCTCCCTCTCTCAATAGATATATATATATATATATATATATATATATATATATATATATATATATGTGTGTGTGTGTGTGTGTGTG
>NC_056741.1:1129542597-1129705097 GCF_019279795.1 Protopterus annectens | reverse complement strand
GAGTGGAGAGTTGGCTTTTGGTGTTTATTTTCATTATTGCGAATGGCAAATGTTTCGCCTTTCGCATTAATGATAGTAAACACACACACACACACACACACACACACACACATATATATATATATATATATATATATATATATATATATATATATACACATACAGATAGAGAAATATAAATATTGATATGGAGATATATGTTAGATAGACTGATAGTTAGATAGATAAATGGATAGATAAAAAACTGTCTCCAGACAGCAGCTTTAAACCTTTGCCTATTTTATGTATTGAAAATCTACCGTTTTTAGGTCTTATCAGTAAACATTTTTGTCCCGGTCCCCTTCAATAAAACACATCACACCAAATGACATTTGAAGACCTTTATTAAATATCCATAACATAGCTTTGATCACCAACTTTATTAATTAAAACTATTCATGATATAATTGATTCTAAGTACAGCATAACATCCTTGTAATGTTAATCAGGGCAGTGTACCTACTCACCCTGCCCCAGTAAGCAGCGTCCATACCTCTACTCACTTTACTTATGAAGCAGCATCCCATCTCACTTCATACACCATTCATTGTAATGTTAATCAGGGTAGCGTACCTACTCACCCTGCCCAACAAGCAAGGCCCATACCTCTATTTGCTTACTTTACTTATGAAGCAGCGTCCCAACTCACTTCATACACCATCCATTGAATTACCTTTCACAAAATAAACACCATCCTCAGCTCAGCTTGCTTATCTATTCGGCAAGCCTCCTCCAACTTCTCATTTCCTTTCCCCAGATCCTTGAAATGAACCTCCAGACATCAGAGGGGGAACAGAAGAGGGCAAGCCTATGCCTCTTCTCTGCCTACCCCTGTTGATAAATAACCCTACTCCCCACCAACGAAAAGAGGGAGGGAGGGTGGGTGGGTAGCAAGTTCACGCCAAAATGTGATTGCTTATCCCAACTGCACTAGACTAAACCTCTTAAGCCCCTCCCCATCAATCATTATCTCATTTCCTTCCAAACATCTCTGCCTCCACTTAACCCTTTCACCTCCTCAAACCACTTAAATCCCCTTATTATTAACCTAACCCCCCCCCCACCATGAAGATGTCCCGGGACAACTTAGTTTGTTGCCAAACTTCATTTGTCCCGGTCCCCTTCAATAAAACACATCACGCCAAATGACATTTGACTGCCTTTATTACATTTCTGTAACATAGCTTTGATCACCAACTTTATTAATTACAACTATTCATGATATAATTGATTCTAAATGCAGTATAACATCCTTATAATGTTAATCAGGGCAGTGTACCTACTCAGCCCGCCCCAGTAAGCAGCGTCTCTACCTCTACTCACTTTACTTATGAAGTAGTGTCCCATCTCACTTCATACACCATTCATTGTAATGTTAATCAGCGTAGCATACCTACTCACCCTGCCCAACAAGCAGGGTCCATACCTCTGCTCATTTACTTTACTTATGAAGCAGCATCCCAAATCACTTCATACACCATCCATTGAATTACCTTTCACCAAATAAACACCATCCTTACCTCAGCTTGCTTATCTGTTCAGCAAGCTTCCTCCAACTACTCATTTGCTTTCCCCAGATCCTTGAAATGAACCTCCAGACATCAGATGGGGAACAAAAGAGGGCAAGCCTATCCCTCTTCTCCGCCAACTAGCCTGACCAGGCTGTTCCCCTCCCTTCTACCCAAAATTGTTCAATCCACTTCCCATAAAGGGAAGAGTCAACCCTAATGAAACTACATAAAGTAGGATTACTGTGACCCCATTGTAACCCGGAACATCCACACCAAAAGAACACATACCCTTTTAGCCCTCTGCTTTCAAAACTGAAATCATGGCTCAACCTGAATGTATTGACAACTTATAACCACAACAAAACCACAAACTATAACCTTGTGAACTCAAGAAGGCACCCAGTCAAACAACTAGTAGCAAGTCTCACACCCAAGTGCTAACCATAACATATCACCTTAGCCCCCCACTACCCAGTTCTATATGTGCAACAACACCATTACTGTATGGAATAGTCTAACTCCAAAACTTTAATGTCCTAACCTTATATGGCAGAAATCCAGCACCCCTTGACCTAGTTCCTGAAAACTCACCTATGCTCCGCAATGAAATACTCTACTTGACAAGTCATAAGCACCCCCAATTCAATAATTACCAAATCAATCTTAACCCCTTTTTGTCCCTAGCCTTTCCCCTAAAAAACTTTTTCCTTATGTTACCTATGCCACTAGTATCCTACAGCTGCCTTATCCTGCAACCAGGCTTCCTTATGCATTCTAACTCCCCTGTAACAACGCATCCAGTTTCTAAAACTACCCCAACACAGCCACCTACTTGCCATGCTTCCTAAAACCTTATCTACAACATTCACCCAAACCCCAAGTGAAATGATCCTTGTGCTTTTCTGTAAAACCTTAACACTACCTACTCAAAAGACAAATTTGTCACCCCAAGATGCCACCCGTTAGGAATAAACTCCAGCATCATGTCAGACACCTCCTTGGCCCTTCCCCCACATACGACTTAAACAATTGGATGAGTGACTACAACCACCCAAGGTTCCAAGAAAGCAAGGATTGAACTTCACTGGCTTGCAGGAGCTGTAAAGCTGTAGCCTAATAAGTTCCTGTGCTCCTATGAACATCATGACTCTAAGCATCCCCACACTCCCCATAAGCCATCTGACAGTTTTCCTCCTTTGGCCCCCTTACCTAACTCTTCCTTACTTGCCCCCTATACCAGTGCAATAATCAGATCCCAGTAATTAAACACAGATCTCAAACATGCCTTACTAAGATGCCCCGTTCAAGTGGCAAGAATGTCCATCCTATCAAAAACATCATCTTTCAAATCCCCTTTTCAGGCCAGCACATGATGCTTTCTGAACTCCAGCAATTTTGGTCAGTAACTGTTGCCACCTCGCGCTCCCCATGTGTAACCTCCTCGCTCGCCACTGCTTCCATCACCCACAAATTCCCTGTGTATCACCACAACTGGTACTCGGCACACCACCATCTACAAAGAAAAGGACAAAAGTAAATCCTCTAATATGTAAAGAGAAGGCTCTACCTGATACCCACCTATTCCAAATTATAGCAGCAGCATTCCAAAGCCTCAATCTATAAAAAATAAAATACATGTAAATCATCTAAAATACATAACGCACGTTGCAAGACATCTTCATTTGGAAATTATCCTGCCAACCCGGGAATAAATGTAACACCTTCACACACATCCATGACAAGCCAGCAATAATTAAAGCTAGGTTTCCAATGACCCTATCAAATACCCATATAAATTTAACTAACCAACAAGTATGTTAAAATGTAAAACCTACATGAAGGGACCTATCAATATCCACAACCATTTGCCTAGCTCTTAACCGTCCATCTCCAAATGAGGAATACTAACCAACATATCAGATTCCTGACCTCCTGTGTGATGCAAATGATGGCTGGTAGTCTATTAACAGTCTCTTGCTCCATGTGGTCTGCCTATGAGTGTGTGCCCGTGGCTTTATGAGGGAATGTTTTTCAAGTATGCCAAGTCTTTAACTGTCTAGAATTGCCAAGAACACTAGGCTGCACTTTACTATAGATTAAGAATCCAACTGTATATCCAAAATGTGGTTTTCCGTTAATACAGCTTGTAAGGGGGGCTAGTGTCTGAAACTACAACCTAACAGCACGCAAGAGCAGCCACCACCCCATCAGTACAGTTTTGTATTAGAACATTTTCCCACCAGATGTGCAGCAGCAAGGACCGCCCAACTTGGGCAAACCATCCTCAAGAAATGAGTATGCTAAACTTTGTAATTATTTCAATATAAAGCCTTTTCTCCCTTATTTGCTGGTGCCAGGAAAATAAAAATGCATTATGATTGCTATCCCTTACCAAACTAGTTCTGCATCAAGCTCCGCTTCCTATAGCCCCCCATTTTTTTTTTTTTCCAGGAGTGTGGTCATGCTTTCCTATGTACGGTCTGCTGTAAAATACATAACACACATTCCAAGACATCTTCAAAGACAACCTATCCTGTCAACCCAGGAAGGAATTTACCACCGCCACACACATTTATGACAAAGCAGCCATAACTGAAGCTATGATTCCAATGACCCTATCAAATATCCAATATAAATTTAACTACCAGTTGACTATGTTACAACTAAACCCCACTGATGTTGTTCCAGCCATTACACTGTGCTAAACTTCACCTGAACATGTGATCTCTATCCGGATAAAAATAGGGGGATCCTTTTCCAAGAAGCAGGTAGCAGCCCATACAGATGTAACATGTATACAATCATATAAAGACGAAAGGAATTTGATGTCCAAGCTGAATAATGTAGGCCCTAAAACAGATACTTGATAAAAAGCACTTGCTATTGTCTCTTAATGTATTATTATTCATTCTTTATCTACAGCCTTTGATTCTACACTTGGAGATATTCTTTCAACCACTCCATTATCAATGTACTTACCCATAAAAATGGAACGTCTTGTGTAATCCAATCAAAAACCTTTCAGAAATCTATAAATATACAATGTCCACATGGATTATCCAGCTCTTTTTACAAAGTTATCTAGTCATAAACAATCATTTGGTCTCGCGAGCTGCCTCCTGGATATCAGCATAGCTTGACACAGTTCAAATTCTTTTAAATATTCCACGACATCCATTCTTGTTTTTGCAACCGTCTGTCATATCTTTGATAACTCCGAGATCAAAAATTTCATGAACCCTTCTTTCATTTTTATGAAACTGACCTATAGATCTTACCAATAGACCACAACTATAACAGGTGTGCATTAACATGAATTTTCTGGAAAATATAAAGTCTGAAACTCGAATGTCTGCCATTTGCTAACTGCAGTCTAGCATGGTTTGCCACTAATTTGCCATCAACCCACACTTTATGAACATATCTATTGGTCTAACAACTAGATCACTTCTCTAACTGCCATCTACAATGATGTGCCCCTGAGAAACTAACCTGAAGTGCACAACCTGATGAAACACACAAGGTAGTCTCTGGGGAAAAAAAAATTGAATGGGATGCAATAAGCCCTAGCTGTTCTCCGTCCGAAAGATTGAAAAGTGGGAATTGTTTGAGCACTCCTTTAATGTCTAAAGAAGTCCCATGGCCCAGGAATGCAGGTAATGGGAGAAAGGTAAACCCTACCCAAAGCAGATGTGACCTTTCTATTATGTGTGAACAACATACTTCTGAATACTGTATGATGGATAAGAAACATACTAAGACATGCAAGGTTACTGGCTACCCCGGAAGGACCTGAAACCACCATCTCACTCACCATCATCATGCCATTGATCAGCTTACCACCCTAAGGGCACCTCTTCCCTCCTACAGCAGCCACACTGGAAATATTTGAATGCCCCAGACACCAGTTAGACCCTGTAGCCATATTCCACACGTCAACAAATATTTCAATGTAAGAGCCAACAAAGATGTGCACCCAACTCCCTTAGCAAAACAAATCTGTCAGCTGCGAACCAACAAAACAACCTGACAAAGCCCGATATGAAAGCGAAGAACAAGGATACAGAAATTAACAGTTTAAATACTGCCCCCTATTAAGAGTGGACTACCACTTTAAATATCCCGAAGATGCATGCCTCAAAACAATTTTTCTTTTTTTTTTTTTTTTTTATAAACATAAGATCTATGTGAGAGGGGGAGCTGAAACTCTGTCTCAAGGAGATTTCCTTTCCTCATGTCACATTAGTACAGGTTAGGCTACATACAGCTGGCTTAGATGAACACTTTTTTTTTTTTGACAAAAAATATTACATAGTACAGTAATGATGTCTCGGGCAGGCTTGCACACAAATTGTACAGACCTCATGTGCTCTATATGGCACACATACTTGCTGCGCATGCACTGCCGCAGTTGTTTCTACACGTCCCCCAGAACCTGCGAAAACCATCCACCACTGTGTGGAACCATTAGCCTCATAATCCAAGGAATTACCTGAAGACCGCAATGGTAACCTCCTTTGGTAAATAAAGAAAATCTCAACACAGATCTTCAAACCATGACACCTATGCACTGCTCAACCCTCCTGCATCCATTTGTCTTTTTTTTTTCAAAGGTAGAGCTTCAACTCCCTGCCCTAACCATTTTCACTCACTGAGCATGTACTGTGAGCAACTATTATTTGCGGGCACAATACAGACCGCCAATGAAATTTGGGACCTGTCTTAACAACCTAGGGCCTTCTCATAAAACACCCCAACTGCATACCATATCCCAACTAACCCAAAAAGTAAAACCATGATGCCAACCCCACCAATGAGTACAACAAAGCCAACAACTGACATACCTATCCAAAGTACCATAGCAGAACAAAAAAGGTCATAAACTACCAAAATAAAGTGGAGAAAGACAGGAAAAAAAAAATATATATATATATATATATATATATATATATAATATATAATTTCCAGAAGACCTACAGAACCTGTGCCCCCTTCATAGTGCTATCCAATTATAATCCAAGGACTACCGGTTGCTCCTACTGGTCGTCTTGGATGTAGTACTTGCAAGTGGCAAGTTCACGCCAAAATGTGATTGCTTAACCCAACTACACTAGACTAAACCTCTTAAGCCACTCCCCATCATTATCTCATTTCCTCCCAACCATCCCTGCCTCCATGTAACCCTTTCACCTCCTCAACCCACTTAAATCCCCTTATTATTAACGTAACCCCTCTCCATGAAGATGTCCCGGGACAACTTAGTTTGTTGCCAAACGTCATTTGTCTTAGACAGACTTCCTCTGACTCAAAGTTTTGTATATGATTTTTAAAGCATACAGTGTGCTATGAAGGAGATATCATTGCAAATGGGAGGAGTGCAGTTATCACTATCTTGAGGGTGCTGTTACAATAGAAAAGATCCACTGGAAAGATTTGGAGTCGTCAGGAATTAAAATCCTTAAAGACTTTGGGCAATATTTAGAGTCTAGGGCTTTGTAATTTTGAAGCAGTGATCTGTGAAGTGTGGTGCTACATGGATATGCAAATCCTGGACTGTGAGCATGTATACAAAGATGCAAACAAATTGCTGCAAACATGTTCCCCCACCCCATCACAAAAGCTAATATGCTTAACACATAAGCAATAGGGTGACAGCTACTACAAAGTTTAAAGGGCTTTACACTTATGCATAAGAGTTTAATTCATAGACATGAGTCTATAATGAGCTCGTTTGCATACAAATTATATAAATAGCTTTGAATTTACCCCAGTAAGCAGCATTTTTAAGAGAAAATATGAAAATGTGAGGGGAGATTCAGTGGTGCTTCTGAATACCTGGGCATTTTTACTCAAGGGGTAGCCTGGGTAAATGTTTCATTTTGTACTTGGCATACTTGGATATTTTAGTGGAGAGGTCACTTTGGGAAATATTTCATTTTGGTGCTTGTGCATACATGGACATATTAATGAAGGGATTGCTTGAGGAAATGTTTCATTTTAGTACTTGTGCAAACATAGTCAGACTGCTGAACTGATTGCTGGGCAAAATAAATTATTGCATCATTTTAGTGCTTGTGCATGCTTAATATAAACTAATGGAGGAGGTTATTGGGGAAATAATTGTTGAGTCAGGAAAGTGCTTGTGCATACTTGGACAAACTAATGGAGGGATGGCTGGGGGCAAGTTCATGGACTGCAACTCCAATATCAAAGTCAAAGCACCACATTTAACAAGGGATGTGCATACCACACAGATGTCAGACTATGAATTGCAAAACCACCTCTTTACTGCATACTGTGTTTTATAGCATTTCTCATTTGCATCTCACTATTTTAAGGTCTTTTGCATTAGTCTAAATGACCTCTAAGAATCTTACCGTTGCTATGCTCATTTATAAGCATTAGGAATACTCCTATCACATTTGCACAATCAGCTATGAAAACTGGCCTTAACAGAAAAAAAGTAATGCTGGGTAGCTATCATTGTCATCACTTGGGCAAATAAAAAGTAAGACTGCATTATAGGCAAGACATTTTTGGCAAGCATTTGCAACTAAAGGATACCATAATTAAAGCTGGGTGGGTAAAGGGTCTTCAGAACAGCAAAGCTTCTTGGACTAATTTAGGGCACATTATGGCAAGCAAGGCCTGAGTCTGTCAAAACATTTCAATGGCATGAATATTTGAAGCACAGAGGTAGGACAGCCCTATATGATAGTAACCCTTGTTGAATTATGGGAATTTCATGGCACAGCCCTAGATCTGGTAGGGTTGTATTATATGTCAGGATGCAGTCTTTTGTGAATCCATTTTATGATATTTTAGAGTGATATTGGCTGTATGTCATATATGGCTACTGAACTCCTAAAAATAGTGGAGAGAGAGGATTTATAGGAGACATGAAACACCTTGTCCAGGTGTTATAAATTTGTAGAAACTACTTAAATAGGTAGAAACTAGTGGTCTGGGCATCTCCCTTACCTTCTATATTGATTTCTGATGCCTTTGTTTTCATGGAAAATTATGTAATTTAACTATAACACAATATATGTGGATTTATTTAAAAGACTAGCCATAGTAACTTAATTAGTTGCGGTGGTGGTGCTGCGGTAGCGTTGCTGCCTCACAGTTAGACATTGCCCATTCGATTCTCAGTTAGAGCGTCTTCTGTGTAGCGACATGCGTGAATGGGCATTCCTTCATTGAAGGTTGTGTGTTAGGCCCGGCAAGCCAGTACATAAAAGTCTACTGCCAATCATTAGCAGACTGGAGTTCCGCTGTGGTGACCCCTAACCGGAAAAAGTCAAAAGACACAAACAAACTAGTCATAGTAACTTAATCAGTAATTATAACTCTGTTGAAGGACCTTGAAAATTTGTGCATAATGCTAAAACCTTAGTGTGCAGATTCAGATTTTTGTACTTGGTTTTATGGCACATGTGGTGATATGAACAATGAACCGGTTAAGTGTGGTAATTTCTAATTACAACTGTGAAGCATTGTTCATTAGTAATGGATTCTGTAGTTGTTCTGATTATCCAATACATATTTTTTGTAATGGAATTGCTGCTTACCAAGGTTTTTATCATACAATTTGCCTGTGTTATACTGTTATTATGCTGGTTTGAGTTTCTTTTGCAATAATAGTATTTGCCAAAAACAATTGCAACCAGAATGAACATTTTTTGGCAAAATTGCTTTAGCCATTAATAATATCAGTTACCTATCTTCATTTATGTATTTTTTGAGGGGATCTTAGTGAAACATTAAATCATTATTTTGTGTCATCCTTATTTATGTTGCCTGTCAATCATTTTTTCATGCTCCAATCAATCCGTTCTTTCTTTTTTAGGTGTCAGCTAATCACTGTAAGCTATTATCTAGGCAGCTATCATTTTGTTTTCTAATAAATTCTGCTAAGCCCTAAATCTCAGTCCCTTGTGGCAGCTGCCAGGTTTAGGAAGTAATGATAGATTCTTGAAAATACCTAAAAATAATAATCCAACTGAAGAAAAAAGTCGAAGGTGATAAAACAGTGACAAAAAATAAAACCATTGTGCTGAAAAAAAATAATGACACTTCAATAAGTGCTTTCATTCATAATACAGACTTTGAAACAAAAACTCTTAAAGGTAACACCACATACTTAAATAGTGCATGTAACTCAATCAATTGTCTCTTTTCTCCAACAAGCATAAAAAGAGTAAATGCATCAGTTATGTAGCATTCTTAATATCTGCTGCCAGCTAATGGCAATAAATATAACAGCAGTTATCTAAGTAAATGGTAGAAATCCAGGAATCCAGTACATAAGGAAAGTTAGAATAAAAAACAATGCAAGTCAGGCTATCTTTAACATTTCAAGGATTTTAATTTTAATGAAATAACAACTCATTCAAACCAGGACTTTTATCAGCTAGGAATGTGAGGTGCTTCTGGAGTTGCTTCTTTTTCAGCTGTCTGTTAATAATCAAGAAAACTTGATCTAAAACGTCTTGTTTTGTAGTCTACCTTTCCTTATATTAGTGATTTTCAAATATATTTATTGTTGCTGTTGTCCCTTATGCATTTCCTTTTATTTGGATTTACTATGTATCTTTTATTTTTTTGATTCTTAGCCAACTATTTTTTTCATGTATGCTAATAATGTAAGATTCATGCATATGCATGCTAATGATATGAGATTCCCGAATATACGTTACCATACATGCCCACATTTGAGCACAAAGAGCATTGTGTAGTATGCATGCTTAGTGATACCCTAGTTGCTGCTGGTAAACTTTGTTATGACATGCAGCAGAGGGTAGATGACATTAAAGCTGTGAGACAAGCTGCATTTCTCCTATCAGAATGGGTTCTGTGACATTAGCCACTGCTATCATATGACTTCTCTAGTTCCTGGGGGTTCTAAGAGCTCTAAAGTTGTCAAGGTTTTATCTCTCTATACCAGAGAACTAAAGTAAATAGCAAACCATGTTAAAATGAAACAAGAAGAGTCAGCTGAGAATGATGGACTGTGTTTGATGCTGAATACACAATATGTGAACAACATCAGCAGGTGTTTATATGGCTAGTTTGGTATTATATATGTGCAGGCGGTGGTGCAGTTTTAGAAGAGATATATATAATAGCAAGTCAACATCAGGACAAAGCCTCCAGATACAATGTGTATCATTTATAAGAGAATATTGTTAACTGGAACATTTACATGAAGTAAAGTTACTTTGATCACCATGTCTCCACAGTAGTAAGAAGGGCATTCTATACTGTTCATCTCATAAGTAAGGTCATTGCCTCCGGAAAAAAGAAGTTATAACTTTTCTGTACTCTTCCCTCATCAGGCCAGCAATTGAGTACAACACCCCTTTAGGTATTTACCTTTCCAAGCATCTGCAGCAATTGGATAGACCACAGAGGTTCCTCACAAGGAAAATTCAATGTCTTCAGCATCTTCCCTATGAGGATCATCTGAAATCATGGTCTCTTTATTCTGTTTAATATAGACTACTCAGAGGTGATCTCTGCCTTGCATATAAGGCAATCTTTGACCCTGCTTTACTGGAAATGCTGCATATCCATAAATCAAATGGTACATGGGTTACTTACTCTAATGGGTTTAACCTGGTATGTGACATTAATAGAACCTGCTGGAGGGACAGATTTCTCTCCAGAGGTTGGCATACCTTTGGAACAGATTCTTACTTCATGTCAAGCCCTCTTCAAACACAATCTGGATGATTGGATGGGTAACCGTAAATTCATCCCAGGGGTTCCACCTTTGTCTCTCTTGGACTGGGATGATAGGTGCTAATCGTGGAAATAAAGGTAAAACTTTGCTAGGCTTGTAAGGGCACTAGGGTCATTAATCTAGTAACCTCCTATGATCCTATCATCTTAAGTACATGTTGTAATTTTAATGCTGAAGATATGCATATCTTTATAATATATACATATTCAGGAGTATTCTAGGGAACATAAGGTTATTACATTTTCTGTAGAAGTTATTTTATCCATTTTAATTGTAGTGGGTCCCTCTTTTCTCGTGGTTACTGATATTTGTAATCTTGTGTGGGTGTTTTGTTTTACTATACGGTGCAATCTTTTTATGGTTAAGATCATCTTCAACTGATGTAGTTATCTTATTTATTTTTGTTTCAGTATTGTGTGATTTGTAGTCAAACAATTTGTTGTTTTACTGTGAATCTTTTTGTGCCTTGAATTATGCCATATCAATTGTAATCCTGCCATTAGTAGGACACGTTTACTTGTTTGCCAATTTTTGAAATACATTTATTCAGCTCTATGATCTTCTTGTAGGTCACGGTGGTGCAGCGGTTAGCGTTGTCGCCTCACAACAAGAGGTTCTACCATTCAATTCTCGGCTGGAGCACCTTTTGTGTGGAATCTGCATGTCCTCACCATGGTGGAGTGACGTTAAAGACATGCAGGTAGGCGTGTGCATGAATGGACATGCCTACTTTGAAGGTTGGGCATCGGGCTGGCAACTTAAAAATCCACTGCCAATTATTAGCGGACGGGAGTTCCGCTGTGGCGACCCCTAACCGGGAAAAGCTGAAAGACAGCTCTATAATCTTCTTGATGGGTGTAAACTACTAAGCATTTTTTATATACTTAATCATTTACTGTACTTGGAGGTGCTGTTTGTGCCTGTCCTGTAAATCATCCTGGTAAAGTTAGACATACCAGTTAACAAGCATAAGCAAAAGAAAAAAAAAGAAAAATTACAAAATGTGCATAAACATAAAACAGATCAGCATATTTTATGCAGAATTTTAATATTACAGATGTATGCACTATGCAAATTAAACAAAGTAATGTAGCCATATTGTAAATAATCACTATAGCCTGGCAAATAGGGAAATAGAATGGAACTGTTCATCATCACTGTGATTTAAATGTATGCTCATTGCATTTTTTCAGGGGAGAACTCTAGAAAAAAAATATATGTAACAAGAATCATTTGGACTGATTTCATCATCTTTGTGTAATGTCAGTGTCTTTTTTCAAGCATATCCCATTGATATCCTTTGAATACTCAAAATGCGCCTACATAGACATACATATACACAAACACACACACACAAACATACACTTAAATATAATTCGAGAATTTCCTGTTTGTCAGTGGACAAGTGCTTCAGGCGTTATGGTCAGTCATTCCACCTCATAGACTGTGTTAAATTGAGAGATGCTTAAAAGTGGAGTAGATATATAGATATAGATATAGATGTGTGTGTGTGTGTGTGTGTGTGTGTGTGTGTGTGTGTGTGTGCATTCATATTTATCTGTCTATATTTATACGGTATTGGTTTAGAATGACAAACATTCATTATATCAAATGTGTGTACTGTCAGCAGAATTGATTGCAGAATCATTTAATCAAGTCTGCTGGCATCACTGTGGGAGGTCATGTATTTGCCCTTACCCCACTTTTGTGCAATGTCAGAGTTGGTATATATAATTCTCAAGAAATGAATAGAACAGAAAATGCTCTCTTTATTGATAAAAAGAACTTCTTTTGTGTTTTTATAGGAGGGCTGTGTCATGTGGTTTGTGATTCACTGTATATATACATGTGATTATTTTTAAATGTATTAACTAAACACTGAAGAAGGGGCATTTCTGAAAGCTTTGTTCTTTTTATCAATAAAGAGAACATTTTCTGTTCTATTTGTTTCTTGAGATTTGTGGTACAAGGAATAGAAGAAATTTGAACCGTGGTCGAATTTGGATTTCTTGGTATATATAATTGTCAGGGGGTGTAGGGGTGCAGGGTGACCTTGCTCCCCTGCATAGAAACATTAGTTGCTGTTTTTTTCCCAGTGTTTTGACATTCAGTCTTTTTGGATAAACAACCAACCAATCAAACCCAGCCACATGCACAACCCACCCATAAGACTTTTTGACCATCACCCTCCTTACCCTTCTTCTACAACTAATCCACTCTATCATCATGACTCATACCTACTACCTCTACCACCAAACCTCTCTACTACTACTATTTTTCTCATCTATAGCCCTCCATTTAATCTGCTCCAGTAACTCTCCTATCATTATTCACTCTCCCATCTCAGCTGCAACAAATCCCCTACCTTACCCTTTACCACATCCAATCCCCACAAAGACTTAGACACACCCCTAATCAACCATAGACCATCCTTCCCTAACCACCCCAACGATAAACTACATCCCACAAACTAAAAAAGAACCTAGCTACAAATATCACTGTCGACTAGTTTCCTACCTTAAAACCGTTTCCAACATAGCAACTCAATTACTATTAGGAGGTGACATCCACCCCAACTCAGGCCCAGTATCTATCCCCACTAACACATATAACAGCTACCTCCCACTTAAGCGCAAACCCACTGACCTACTAATACTAAATCTGAACATCCATAGTATCATGAACAAAATAAAAGAGATGCACTCATCAATCTCTATATACAGGTTTCATGCCCACTGAGTGGCACAGAGCTACAGTTATCCCACTCCACAATGGGGGATCCACCTTAGATCTCAGAAACTACCATCCCATCAGTCTGACAAGCCTTATCTGCAAGGCCATGGAGTGTATTATCATGGAACTTATAAACAAAGACATTGGCAACGTTAAAACTCTGGACCCCACCCAGTTTGGGTTCGTGAAGGGGCGATCTTGTCTCCTGAACCTGATCGACTTCTTTGAATCAGTCTCTAGAGCCATGGACAAGGGTAAGGTGGTCCACACAGCCTATCTAGACCTTGCCAAGGCCTTTGACACCATCCCCCATTCTGGAATCATAGATAAACTTACTAAGCTGGGCATTAATCCCTACATCACCCAATGGGTTGCTAACTGGCTTACTGATAGAACCCACACTGTAAAAGTAGCCGACTCCAAATCCAGCTCCAGACAAGTGACAAGTGGAGTACCGCAGGTTTCAGTCCTGGGACCGCTCTTGTTTGGCATCTACTTCTCTGAAGTACAGGCCAACACTAAGGGACTCTGGCTAACAAAGTTTGCAGATGACTGCAAACTGGGAGCCATTATTGAATCCTCAAATTATATGGATATTCTTCAAAAGGGCCTTACAGAAACAGATGCTTGGTGCCAGAGCCATGGGCTCAAGCTCAATGCCAAGAAATGTATAGTTATCCCCTTTGGGAAAAAACATGTATCTGTGAATTACCATATAGGTGGCAGTACACTAAACACTGAAAGTGTGATAAGAGACTTAGGGACATGGGTGGACAGTGGTCTCACCTTTGATAACCACATTGCCACAACAATCAGGAAATCCTTCTATGTGGCACACCTCATCACTAAGGGCTTTTCATCCACAAAAAAGGAGGTCATTGTCCCACTGTGCTCATCCCTCATTAGACCCATTATAGAATACAATGCCCCATTTGGTATGTACCTCTCAAGACATCTGCAACAACTGGTAAGGCCGCAGAAATACCTCACTAAAAGAATCATAGGCCTAAAGCAGATGCCCTACGCTGACCGCCTTAAAAAACTCCAGCTATACTCTGTCGCATATCGTCTACTCAGAGGTGATCTCTGCTTAACATACAAGGCCATGTCAAACCCAGAGCTGTTGGACATGCTACACTTAAAGAAATCCCAATCTCTCAGAGCCACACACTCCAGGGATCTAAACCTTCTCATCACAATAAACAAAACATGCTGGAGGGATAGGTTCCTGACCCAGAGACTCCACAGACTCTGGAATAGATTGCCCATACATGACAAGCAGAGTGCCTCTTTGGCCCTCTTCAAAAGGAACCTTGACGACTGGAAGGGAGAAAGGCAATTCACCCCAGGGATCACATCAGTCGCCCTGCTAGACAGGGGTCCAGGGAAGTAAATAGTGTGGGAAGAAATAGCCAGGGAATTGTTATGGCTAGGCTTGTATAGGCCCTAGGGCTGATAGCCTAGTACCAACCTACGAACCTATGAACCTATGAACAACCCGGACATAATACTCATAAAAGAGACTTGGCTTAAACCTCATGTCAAAGGCAACTCTATAACCCCACGTGATTATAACATTCTAAGTGTAGACAGACCAAAGAAAAGAGGTGGAGGTATTGCCCTATTGTACAAGTCTAACTTAAAGATCCATCTCTTACAACCCCCCCCCCACAAACTACAATAATGCTGAGACTATACTCTATACTTGCCACACTCCTAAACCAACACAAACAACTAAACTTGCTAGGTATATATATCCCACCAGGTGACAACATAAACACCCTAGAATCAATACTCCAATGGGCTTCCCACTCCTCCCTCATGGAACCATAGTGCTAGGCAATGTTAACATAGACTAGAATTCTACCCACTCCCCAACACCAACCAACCACATTAACCTATATAACTTTACCCAACTCATCCGAACCCCCACCCGTGTAGATAAAGCCACCAAAAGAGAATCCATATTAGATTAGATCCCCACTAACCAAGCCAACATTGCCCACCAGTGTGGTACACTACCCAATTCTCACAGTGACTATAACCCAACCTTTCTCCTTCAACATAAACGTAAATGTAACAACCCACCCTCCCTACTACAAACCTGTTCCTGAAAAAACTTCCCCTCAGACCTATTCACAGAAACATTAAAATCCTGCAACTGGTTTCCCATCAAAACCCTCCCCCTGGACACAGCAGTTGAATACTTTAATTGCACATTCCTTTCAATTCTAAACCAACTAGCCCAAATAAAAACGATTAAAACATGTAGTAATCCTGCCCCCTGGTTACTTAAAACCACAAAGGCCTTACTAAAACAAAGGGACAAAGCATGGAAATCCTGGCAACAAATTAGAAGGCCCACAACTAGACAAACCTACTTAGAACTTAGAAATAAGGCAAAAAAGCAGGTTAGGTTAGACAAAAAAATCACTGTCTAACCTTACAAAATAAATATAGTAACAAACCACTGAAATTCTGGGCTGCAATGAACAACATCCACCAACCTGGAAAAACCACCACACCACCACCAAACAAAGAAGGCACCAACGCTGACATAGCATCCAGCTTCAACAACTATTTTACCTCCTCCATACTAAAATTAATAAATGATACAAACCCTGCCATCCCCCCACCAACCATCAAAACCAAATACCACCCCCTTCTCACTCAAACCAGTATCTACATTAACCAACCAAAAACTCCTAGCCAAACTCAAACCAACGGCCCTCGCTGTCGACAACCTCCCAGCTGAATTCCTCCAGCTTGCATCTAGGGTCATAGCCTACCCAATCTCAATACTAATAAATAGATCCATCAATGAACACTACGTTCCATCCTTATGGAAAACCTCATACATCATCCCCCTTCACAAAGGCGGCCCCTCCAGTGACCTATCCAAGTACCACCCCATCACAGTCCTTCCACTCCTATCAGAAATCCTAGAAAGATGTAACCATCACCAACTCCTCTCCCATCTAATCTCCAACAACCTACTCTCCCAAACTCAACACGGATTTCAACCTGGCCATAGCACTACCACTGCCCTCTTTAACTTCACCAATATCATACGCACATATAGAAACCAAGCAAAACTTGTCTCTGCTACCTTCCTAGATCTATCAAAAGCATTCGACACAGTTTCCCACAATACACTACTATCCTCCCTCTCCGGACTCAACCATGATAATGGTACATAACAATGGTTCAGTTGCCAACTAAGCAACCACTCTCAATCTGTCAAATGGCACAACCCACTATCCCCCCACTCCCAGTCAAATGTGGCATACCTCAAGGTTCCATACTTGGCCCCCTTCTATTCAATGTCTTTACAAACCAACTCCACTTAGCAACCACAAAAGCCGACATTATCCAATGCGTGGATGACACAACCCTTATCTATGCTGTACCCAACATCCAACTGTTACAAACCTGAGCCCAAGAATCCTTCTCAGAAATAGAAAACTTGCTAAGCAATTCGCATCTAATACTAAACACCAAACAAACACAACTAATGCTATTCAATCCAACAATGACTTTTGACCCCACCTTCTCCATTCTCTCAGCCAATAAGACTCTCATAACTCCTGTCTCTGAGGCCAAACTACTAGGACTTACAATTGATCACCACCTTAAATACAATAAACACATATCCCTAACCATCTCCAAAGTCCATAAAAAGATAGGCTGCCTCTATCATAGCAAGAAATTTCTTACCTCTGAATCCAGAACTGCCATAGCCAGAACTCATCTCCTATCAACCCTACTCTATGCTTCCCCAGTGTTAACAAATCTAAATATAAGTGACCTTAACAAACTTTCAGCATGTTACAACAAAATAACTAGGTTTTCAATCAATGCTAAATCACACTCTCGCCACTGCCAATCTCTACATAAGCTACACTGGTCAGAATTTCCTAACCCTCTTCACTACCACCAACTCAACTTATCCCATCAAATACTGTACTACCCTGATAAAACCCCATGCCTTGACAGACTTACTAAACTTCCATAGTACCAATAGAGAACTATGATCCAGTAACAAAGCCCTAGTAGAAGTCATTCCATGTAAACACAGCTCAGGGGAATCTCTATTCCCTTATGAAGTTGCAAAAATATGGAACACCCTACCCCCTACACCTCAGGCTCCAAAACCACTCTACCACATTCAAAAACACTCCTTAAATCACACCTTTATGAAAACCCTCTATGTAACTGCGATGACCCTCTCTGAACCCATCTCTTCCAGCCTATTAGCCTTAGTCACCCCTATAGAACATGTCTCCACTATCTTATACTCTACCCCTTGCAGATTGAATACTGCAAATATCTATTATACTTTTATTTCTATGAAGTCAGTTGTATATATACTGTACTTATGCTCACCTATAAATGTTTTTGAGATCAATTTTCTCCTAAACAACTTGTCAAACTTTTAAACTATTGTTAATTTTTTAAACTATTGATAAACATTGTTAAACTCTGTTAACTATTTTTTACTAAATTACTCTGCAACCTTGTGGAGCTTTTCTCCCCGGGACTCCACTGAAAAAGGACACCAGGTGTCCAGTCGGACAATCCTGGTAAACAAATGTTAAATAAATAATAAAATAAATAACATTTTAAAGTATAGTACACATACTGCCACACATATCATAATCATTATCATCAACAAACCTCCTTTTTCCCATTTTCTATATGAGATGAGGGTATTATGTCTACTCTCAACACAACTCTATTCAATGCCAATCTCTTACCTTATTTGATAGTTATGCCTAATTGCCGCAGGTTTTATCTCACACAGTCTACCCATCTGTTGGTTGGATGTCCTCATTTCCTCTTGCTTTCTTCTTGTCTATCCAAAATTATCTTTGCAATTCATATTTCACTTTCCTGCACATGTGATCAAACCACTGTAATCTGTTCTCCTTGACCTTTTCTGCAGTTGGAGCTACCTTGACTTCCACACAAGTCTCCATTAGTTCTAAACCTGTTACACAGAGTGCATCCTACCATCTTTCTCAGGCACTTTCTCTCCATTCTCACAAGCATCCTCAACTGCTTTTTTTTCACTCTCCAGGTTTCTGTGGCATACAGAAGCAATGCTCATGGGATTGTTTTGTACACCTTACTTTCAGCCTCTTTGCCATTTTTCTCTCACACATTACCTCTGATACTCTGTTCCTGTTGGCTGCAACATCTTTAATTCTAGCTTTGATCTCCTTCTTCAAACTTCCATTCTTCTCAGCCAATCCTCACAAATACTTAAAACTTTTAATCACTTCTACTATTTTTCTTCTTTTAATTCTTCTGATTTTCCCCATTTACTGCACAGGTAAATCTATTCCTTTACTCTATTCCTTGTTTCATTCTAGTGCGTTCGGTTTTGCATTCCTGTACCCTATCATTTGCTGAAATTCCTGTTCATAGACTGTTTGTAGTGTTACATTATCTGCATATAGCAGCTTTGTCTATCTGTCTCCTCCAAACTGTTTGCTAATGTAGTCAATCACCAGTATGAGCAGCAGTGGGCTCAGAGCTGGACCCTGATGCACACCAACTCTCCCATTAGAATCCCTCTGTGATTCCCAGCAATGTTTGCACTTGTGTCATTCTGCATACCCTAAACAAATTCTGCCAGTGTTTTGGGGAAATGAGCCTTCAAAGGACTGCCTAAATCTACCTTCTTAGCACCATGTCATATGCTTTCTCCATGGTTAGGAATGCCCAGTTGTACTGTTTCATCATTTACAGCTTCTTATACACTATATGTTTCACCGCAAACATTATTTTGGTTGTTCTGCATCCTCATCTGAATCCCCATCACCCATTTTACTTCCTACTACTCTGCATATTTATTTATAAATTACTATGTCCTGCACTTTCATGCAGCATGACAGGAATTTATTACCTCGCTACTGCCCATAGCTGTAAATGTCTCTATTGCTCCCATACATTGGAGCTAGACTACTTATTCTCCAGTCATCTGGGATATATCTTTTCTCCATTACTTCATTAGTATGCTCAGAAGACATTTTTCCATTAGCTCACCCAGTCTCTTAATCATATTTGCCATGACTTCATCTAAAACAATTAGCCTGCCTGTATTTTCCTTTGTTCATACTTCACCTAGTTTGTGTGCATGTGTGTGTGTGTGTGTGTGTGTGTGTGTGTGTGTGTGTGTGTGTGTGTGTGTGTGTGTGTGTGTGTGTGTGTGTGTGTTGGGGGTGTAGATGAGGTTGTGTGTTCTCCTTCCTCTTTCATTTTAGGCAATACATAGAATAGTATAGCTTCTGTGGAGTTTTCTTCATTCAGGATATGATGGAGGTATTCCTTCCAACTGGTTTTGATATATTCTAATCTGTGAACAGATTGTTGCTAATATCCCCTGTAAATGTTGTCTGATGACTACCTTCACCCACTTGCACCACATTACCTGTGTGATAACCTTAACCTTACCCCTACCCTTGCAGCTGGATTCAACACTATGCATTAGAGTACGAAGCAGACTTTCCTTAACAATACCATTAAATAAAAAGAATACAAACACACAGACACACTTCAAACATATCAATCACATTACCTAGCCCTTAATCTAACATTAACCCACTAGCACTCGTATAAACATACACTCATGCACTTCAAACAAATGTATCCCCTTCCTTAGCCCTTACACTAAGCCTAACCCAGAAATACTTGTACAGGCACACTCAACCTGAATGCAGAAACTTTCACTACAAATGCAAGTTTTGGTATTACTAATCAATCCCACTTATCTGATATTCAATATTTATCACTTTTACAAAAGCTGCCTTCATCTATCTAATTGCTCACCTACTTGTATCAACAAATAATTCATTCATGAAAATAATATTCCATGAAATGCAATACCCCAAATATACACAAGAGGACTTTAGATTGTTGAATGTTAGGAATATTGAACATTTTTATGCATGCACAAGAAATTGAATAATCCGATGATTATAGTGTGCTGCCATTACTCTAGGCTGAGTTTGAGACTGGGATTCAATGGCAATTAGGAGCTTGCCCGTGTGCAATCTCAAGAGTTGGTCTATATAAGTAGCAGGAGGTGTGGGGTGCAAAAAATATACATTTTTTGTCTGTTTTTTAATTAGATATTTTGAGTTTTGATTTCTAGGTCAATATATATAAATGTATGATTGCCTATAGTAAGTGATGGTTTACTAAATATGCTTCTTGTTTAAAAAAGGCAGGAACTGAATAATTTATATAATGCTGCTTAGGTTTTCTGATATATATATATATATATATATATATATATATATATATATATATATATATATATACTGCAATATATGTGCAGTATAATGTTTGTTATGTTAATTATAGTTTGACTACTTTTATATTAATGTAAATTTGCTTGTGTCACAAGTGATAATTCAATAAAGGTGCTTGAAAAAAAAAAGTTTACTTTTCAAATTTTGAGTGTCTGATTATGTATATGTCAGGCATACATACGCTTACCCCCCCCCCAAAGTCAAACGTATATTTGAAGGTGGAGAGAGTTTATTTTAGTGAGAGTGCACACACGTTGCTGTATAGCAGAGTAGTTCAGAGGTTAGGGTTAAAGCTTTAAACCATGTGGCTTTCCAGTTTAGGTCCTGACTCATTAACTTAGTGTATGGAGTCTTTACATCCTCAGTGTCCTTCTATGAGAACCTATAAACCTATAAAGACATGCCAGTAAATGAAATGGCAATTTTCTACATTATTTGTGTTTGTGTAGTGCGTAAGTAAGAGTTTAAGCTCTAATAGGTCTGTATCCAGTCAAGGATTGCTTCCCTGCCTTTTACTTATTACTTGCATGAAAAATATCCAACTCCCCCGTTGTACTGAATAGAATAAAGTAAGAATAGATGTGTGGGTGCTAGTGTGTGTGTGGGGTAGGGATTGAGTGAGTCTATGTGTCTGTGTATGAAACATTTCTTAACATGTTCTTAGCATGTTAGACACATACAGATTTATAACAGAGAAAAGATACAGAGCTCCTTAACCTATTAAGTAACATGAAATGAGAAGCATTAAGGTTCAAACTAGCTAGCACTGTGGTTTAGAGGGATTAAACCCAGATTATCGCCCTGGCAAGCTGTATTCTGTAGCATTTCTGACCTCTGAGACTCTGGCAGGGGAGGGAATTTAGCTCAATGATCCCAATTTTCAATCTCTAGTGACGGCTGGTGATATGAAGGGGGGAGTTGTCCAATGAAAGGAAGGGGAGAACATTGCGAGAGCCGCTGCTGAGATGGAGAGATATGCCAGAACATTCTCATTCCACATTCGCACTTCAGACAGTTCAGTCAACTACACAGGGAAGCTGGGAAGTAGGGTATAAAAAGAATACAAAACACACTACATCAGTGTGACATGGTCAGCAGATGCCTGATCTTTTGTCAGCCTGGCTCAAGTCAAATTAAGTCTGTGAGAGCCGAGGAGGAGGCACCAGGATCCACTGTTATGGTCAACAGAGTGGGAGACAAAATGGAACTGAAAGAGGATCAAACTGCTAGTAATGAGATATATTACAGTTTATTTGTAGTTTAATACAAGAAAACCCAAAGACATTTGCAACAAAAAATATGCTATGAAGTGAGTACATTGAGACACTGGTAGATAAACCTAAGAAGCTTTATAAATATCTGACCCTATCAGCTTGATAGATGAAAGGACAAATTTCAATGATTGAACAAAGATACTAATGCCAAAGAAATGTGGAAATTAAACTAAATTAAAGTGACTAGCAGAAACTAAGTCAGCTACAGATAGATAAGATAAATATGCAAGCAAACATACTGTATGTGACAGATTAGATTATGCGGATGAATATGCAAACTGAAAAACTAAGAGAGACTGTTCAGCTAAAACAGACATATATGCATTTTATTATACCTAATTAAAACCTGCAGAAAGAAATGTTTGGAATGATTAATATATAATTAATGAACATATCTCACTTTATTTGTACAAATTTCTGCAGCAATTATCTGTTGATTTAACTCCTCCTGTATGCAAATAATTTCCAAGGCAACCAGAACGTTACATTCTTTATACAAGATCGGACGGCATGATAACTTAAAACAATATGCAACTTCCTTCTTCACTACATTTCCCTGCATAAATTTCTATGGGGAGTTATTGGAAACTAAAATAATCTATGTATTTATTGTGGCTTGCATAGAAAATATTAATAATCACTGCTAAAATGTGTAAAATGCAGTATCATTGAAAATATTTTTAAACAGTTGACTATTTCATGAAAACGTTATATAGAGTGAAACAGCAAGACATAAAGGGATAGGAAATTAGATGACAACTATTGGAAGTATCACCATTTATCATAAAATAATGTGTTTCTCCCAGGTGAAATGTCAGTCTCTGTGCTGCATTTTACAAATGAGAGACTTTCTGTTTTGAAACAATCTCTAGTCTCATTTGACAGCAAGCTTCATAAAAGACAAGTATAAAATACCATGTAACATAAAAACAGAAAGCAGTTAAACCAAAATCTATACATACTATATTTTCTTTCAAAAAGATAAGATATGTCAAGTTTAACCATTTACAGAAATTATTTCCTGAACAGTGTATAGTTACAGTACAACTGTCTTTCATGATATATGACATGTTGACATCAATGTTAATCTCTGTCAGTATATTTAGAATATAGAAGGATGTAGATTTTGTAATTTGCCCAGTTTTGTCTCAAGACCTACACAAGGACCACTGTGAATACTTTAGTAATCAGTGTCAAATTGCTTCTGATTAGACAAACAAATTACTCTCAGACTTGTATATATTCAGACTCGTAGCCCTTCCTCACCTTTACTTAATCCCAATGCCTGTTTTGTCCACTTAATATTCCTGACAAATACACGTCTGTCAGTTGTGGTCAAACTCTCAAGGTAACACCCCCTCCGCACAGCTTTCCCTGTGATACAATCATCACCAACATTTGGGATAGGGCAAGAATAGGGAACAGAGATTGTGAGAAGGGACCATCTTCCTCCATTGAGACCCTGCTCTTTTTAGACTGACTACCTGCCTCCTTTTAAAGGGATGGGATATTATAAACTTGTCATACAGGGCTTGCTCTCGTGATTTACTTTTTCTACCCTTTGTTGAGTTCCACCTATCAACACATGGGTTGTAGGTCGGGGCCCTAAATGCATCTTCTTTTTTTGTACTCCTTCTGACCTTCAGTATCATTTCCTTCTATCCTTTGGCCAAGAAAATATTCTTGTTCTAGTTTCTTCTTAATACACATCACCAGTGGTGTGTATACTTCACAGAACAGCACTGTCAAGCAGGACATTGTCCAGTAGAAACAAAGGCACCATGGCATAGAAGGATTAATTCCTGAGTACCATCCCAATGTCCCAAGTTAATCTGGCTGCAGGAGCTGTGGAGGATTGTACTAGGCTTAGGTGCAGAATGGCGAGGCTTATAAATGCTTGCTTCTTTACATCTCTAGGGGAAAGTTTGGTAGAATGTGGATAGAGTGTGAGGTCACAGCATTCAGTGTAAAAAGGGGATCAGTGACTGGATGTGTTAGTGAGTCAAAGACTGGATGTGAGAAATGGATGTTGCATCACAATTGCAGTACAGACATACCCCTTCAATGCTCACAAACAAGCCCACATTCATCTGTCATCCGGTAAGCTATTAGAGATAAGGTTTACTTACAAAACTCCTCAGTGAGACACATTGTGATGGTTTTCAAACCCTGTTGCATTCCTTCTGCATGATGATCCACATCTGTGTTTGATTCTATTGGCTTCTAACAGAGAAGAATGTCTCAGTAAAGGATCACACCAGCACCACTATGTGTGAAGTACAATGGCGAATGGAAACACTGAGCAGCTGACAGAAGGTATTTGAACTGAGACAAGTGAGCCAGAATTTTATATATACATGCACACACAAACATACACACATCGTGTGCATGCACACGCACACACATACACATGCAAACACAGACACACACACACACACACACACACACACACACACCCACACACACACACACACACACACACACACACACACACACACACACACACACACACACACACACACACACACACACACACACACACACACACACACACACACACACACACACACACACACACACACACACACACACACACACACACACACACACACACACACACGCACACACACAGTTGTATATCAAATACACTCTAGGCATTGGAGGCCCCTCATGTTCATATACAACCTTCAAAATTTCAATGTTAACCATGTTTTCTCTCACTGCTAACTCTAACGTGCAGTAAAATGTTTTTGCAAGAAATTTGTACCCATGTCTAACAAAATGCAGAAAAGGTCTTCAAAAAAAAAGAAAAGATAAGAAAAAACAAGGCTCTAGTAAAAAGCCATTAAAGTATAAAAAATGTTTACTGTTATTTTTAACAAAATATTCATAATATGTTCATCTCAGATTTATGGTTTACTGCATGTCCTCTCTCCGCTCACATGGATTTCTTCCGGGTTCTTCCCACATTCTAAAGACATGCAGTAGGTGGACTGGCCACCTAAAATTGGCCATAAGTGAGAGTGGGTGTGTGATTGAGTGGTACGAATGAACTACCATGGCAGGGCTAGCCACCCAGTGGTATAAACCTTGGTTCAAGAGGATTGTCACTGCTGAAGTGACACCACGAGCCCCATGTGCAAAATGGGAAATGGGGTTGAGGATGGAACTATGTCACCCAATTTTGTGCAACTCAGATCTGACACATGATTACAAAATTTACTGTGAAAAGACACTTACAAATTGAATTGGTACTAGCACACAAAATGTTGATAGAAGGTCAATAATACAAGTACTTGGAAATGTTCTTACCAAAGTTCCACACAGTTAAAAGGTTATAACCTTCTACAAATAACAGTTGACAAAAATGGTCAGAGGAAATAAACACAATACAAAACCTATAGTTATCATATCTAAACTTAAAATGTAGCTTACAAACACACACACATAAATGCTCATTTTATAACTCTGCATCATATACATATTTCAATTTAGATTTCAGAGTATAAACTGTCAAGTTTGTATGTAACCTGTAGCTCATTCACTTACCCAGACTTACCTAAGCACCTTGTGTGCTCCTCACATGTATTCAGCTGAATTGCCCTACCTAAATACAACACATCATCCTTGTGTATTCTTCCATTAAACATCTCTGGACACTGATAAGTCATGCATCAGCCAACTCTGTGCTGCCCCCTGCTTAATCTATTAGAATCCAGAAAGCGGCACGTTTTGAGCCTTGATGGAGAAGTTTTCACCAGTACCATTATCCTAGGTCACAAGCTGCTGTCTCACATTTTACTTCTGTTATGTCAGCTTAAGCTGAAACCCCACTGATTGTAGTCTAGTGCTTACTACCTACCTACCATTTGGTATCAAGGTACTGACTGCTATGAGAAATGCCTACAGCAAGTAGAGACTAAACAAGATAAGCACAGCATCTGACCAGTGTACCAGATTGTCTCTGAGCAGTCATCTGTAACTTTGTGAAGCAAGAGATAAGATGCCCTTTAGTGGAGAATCAGCCGGAAATAAGACTAGATGACCTGAAAATGAAGTAATCATTTCCATACTGTCTTCAAACCATTGTATTTATCTGAAACTGAATAGTTGCTATTGTCTCCTAGTCACTGCTCATCATCTTCCAAACCCAGTGCACAATTTTCCCAGTGTTATTATTATTGCACTAAAATACAGAACTGTAATGTCTTCTAGCCTTCTTTTCACAGCTGTTTGAGAAAACCTGCCTTAGTCTAATGTCCATACTAGTTCATAGGTTCATATTTTCATAGGTAAGCACTAGGCTATCTGCCCAAGGGCATTTGTAAGTCTATCCAGGTGTGTTGGCTTTCGCCACCCCATTAGATTAGTTCCCTGCGCCTCTGACCAGCAGAGCCATTAGTTCCCTGCACCTCTGTCCAGCAGAGCCACTGCAGTGATCCCCGGGGTAAATTTTCTGTGTCCCATCCACCCGTGAAAGTTTCTCTTGAAGAGTGCTAGTGAGGGGCCCTGCCTGATGTATATTGGAATCTTGTTCCAAAGCATGGGTAGTCTCTGGGTCAGGAATCTATCCCTCCAGCATGTACTACTTATCGTTGTGGTAAGGTTTATATCCCTAGAGCGTGTGGCTCTCAGGGATTGTTTTTTTTTAGGTGGAGCATATCCATCAATTCTGGGTTGTACATGGCCTTGTATGTCAAGCAGAGATCACCTCTGCATAAGCTGTATGCACCCGAGTACAGCTGGAGTTTCTTTTGTCGGGCTGCATAGTTCATCTGTTTGAGGCCAGTAATCATCTTGGTTAGGTACTTTTGTGGTCTTTCCAGCTGTTGCAGGTGTCTTATAAGGTGCATCCCAAATGGCGCATTGTATTCTATAATGGGTCTAATAAGTGATGAGTAGAGAGGCACAATAACCTCCTTTGTTCTGGATGAGAACCCTTTTGAGATCATGTGGGCCACGTAGAAGGATTTTCTAACCACCTCGGCAATATGATTATCAAAGGAGAGATTGCCATCTACTTGGGTCCCCAGATCCCTTATTACTTTTTCTGTATTTAGGGGACTACCACCTATGTGGTAGTTCATGAGTACTTTGTTTTTTCCAAAGGGGATGACAAAGCACTTTTTGGCATTCAGCTTGAGGCCATGATTTTGACACCAGGTATCTGTCTCAGTGAGACCCTTCTGGAGGGTGTCTGTATCAGTTAGAGAATCAATGATGGCCCCTAGTTTGCAGTCGTCTGTAAACTTAGTCAGCCAAAGTCCTCCTGTGCATGCCTGTACCTTTGAGAAGTATATATTGAACAGGAGGGGTCCTAGGACTGAGCCCTGGGGGACGCCACTTGTAACCAGTTTCTCACCGTGTGGGTTCTGTCTGTGAGCCAATTTGCAACCCATCTCATAACGTAGGGGTTAATGTTCAGGTTGGTGAGTTTGTCTATAATACCAAAATGGGGAATGGTGTTGAAATTCTTTGCGAGGTCTAGGTAGGCTGTGTGGACCTCCTTACCCTCATCTAATGCCTTGGTAACTGTCTCAAAGAAGTCCACCAGGTTTAGGAGGCATGATCTGCACTTAACAAAGCCAAACTGGGTGGGGTCCAAAGTTTGGAGGTTTCCAATGTCTCTGTTAATGATTTCCATGATGATGCGCTCGATAGCCTTGCAGACCAGGCTAGTCAGGCTTATAGGGTAATAGTTCCTGGGGTTCATTGTGGCGCCACCTTTGTGGAGTGGGATAACTGTTACTCTACGCCACTCTGTGGGTATGTAGCCTGTAGAGAGGCTGAGTTTGAACAGTGTGTTTAGGTGAGGGGTTAGTTCATTTTGGAGCTCTTGTAAGACACAGCCTGGGACACCATCCAGTCCCATTGAGGCTGTGTTTTTGGCTTTGGATAGGGCTGTTTAAACCTTTGTGTCGGTGATTGCTGGGGCCTTACATTCTTCTGGTATGATTATGGGCTTTTTAGGGGGTGAGAGGGGTGTGAAGTTTGCACTGAACCTGTCTGCCAAAATGTTGGCAATATCAGTCGGTTCAGTGTATTTCGTGTCATTCTGCACCAACTCAGAACAGATCTAAGAGTTTCCAGTTAGGTTCTTGACTTAGCTAAAGAACGCTTTCTGGTTATCTTTGGAGTCCTTGACAATTTTTCTTTTGCCGCTACCCTTGGATGATTTAATGAGGGATCATAGTTTCTTGCTGATACTGATCAGGGATGTCTTTCCTTCTAGGGATTTTGGTCTTATCTCTACTAGTTTCCTCCTTCTATTGTAGAGCCTGTTTATGGCAGGGGTCCACCAGACTGATATCCTTTTCTTGGAGGAGTGAGTCTTGGATTTACTTGGGATAGCATGATCTATGTATTCCTGCAGATGATCATAGAGTGCCTTTGTATAGGTTTCAATAGCTTGGACAGCATTGTCCATTGGCGTGGGGGCTGTGAACCTTTCCTCCTCGGTCTTAACCAACATGAAGTTTGCTTTTGAAAAGTTTTTCACGGTGGTTTCCTTGATTGGGGTTGGGGGCGGAATGTGAATATCCAGAGTGATTAGTCTATGGTCTGATCTAACCAGCGAAGGCTTGACGTCAGGTATGGAACACCGGTCGCCCATGTTGGTGATGACCAGGTCCAATATGTTGTTCCCTGTGGTGGCGATGTTGACCAGTTGATCCAGGGGGTTTGAGTTTATAAATTCTAGGAAGCATTGGGCAAGGGAGTTAGTACTTGAGTAGTTCCCCCAGATAATGTTTGGGTAGTTGAAATCACGCAGTATTAGGGTGTTTGGTAGGACCTTCATATTTTCCAGTGTCTCCAGAAATGTGGAATTGGGGTCCTGGGTCATGGTGGGTGATCTGTAGCAAGCTGCAATTTGGATTGCATTTTGCCCTTTGTTAGTTGCACTTGGATGATCTCTGATGCATTGTGCTGCGCCAGTGTGAGTATCCTTGATGAATATGGATACACCCCCACCTTTTGTGTTTCGGTCTGGGTTCTGTGGCCGAAAGGTATGGCATGAGTTATAGCCTGGTAGTGCTGGGGTGCACTCTGGAGCCTTAAACCAGGTTTATGTTACTGCACAGATATCGATGTTCTCCATACTGAGGAGTGCCTCGAGTGCGTGCATTTTGAGGTTTAGACTTCTGGCATTGAGTAGCATTACCCTCAGTTTTTGGTTACTTGCGCTATTTATGGTGGTGGGTTTGTCTTTTGAGCCTTGCCTAAAAAAGGCACTATGGGGGTGACAAGAGCCTTTTCCAGTATTCAAAACTTAAGGGTGACAAGTGCAAGCCATCTCTTGCGAAGCAACGTGGCTTGTCGAGCATGTCATCCCAGGCAGACAGATACTGGATCCCCTTTGAATGACACCAGAAACTTAGCCAATTGTTGAAGTTGATCATTTTTTCTTTATACTGTGGCATCATTCTTGGTGAGGGTAGTGAGCAAGGAAATATCTGACAAGCTAGGTCAGATTATATGACAGGACAGAAAAAGGATGTATTAGCATGTGACCTTCTGTTATTTGAGGAAAACTGTATCACAATGCAGTCATCACATGCCTGTGAACACCAGATATCCCTGGACTCCTGTTCTTGAAAATGTGCAACTCAAAGATGTTTTCCAATGACTTTAGCATACTAATGGCATGCTTCATACTGACTCACTGACATAAACCACAGAATACGTTTCCTGGCTTGGAGAATATCATCTTGATTGCCAAATAAGCATCTGTATTTTCCTTCCTGACTTCCCTTTCACTCTGTACTGTCTACCATAGCTGTGTGTTATAAGAGCCATTATCACACTGGCCCTTGATGGTGGATATTGACCATTCCCCATTTGTTTGTCCATAACTTAGCCATCTCTGTTACTATACATTGTTGTATAATCATGTATATTTTCTTCAGTAAAGCATCTGTATCATTTTTCCCAGAGAAGGTCCTAAGAGTTTGCTTATTTTGAGTGTTCCGTATTATAAAGTTCTATAGTATAATTACAGCAGCATTCAAACTGGCCTTGAAAGTAGGAACAAAGAGCAATCCCATGAGGAGATGTACTGGTCTCTTATCTTCAGTAATCATGTACTTTTCTAATATAGGCTTGATAGGTTGACAACCTGCTGACATTCCAACATTGTTTAAATATGCTGTCTCTACATTTTAGACAATAGTTATTCATGGTCAAATGCACCTAGGAAGAGCTCATCGTCTTTCTGCTGATCCGCCTGATATTCCATATATCTTGATGAGTCTCCCTCCTCTACTCTTGAGGAATTTTCATACTTCCAGTAGTACTTTCCAACATGCATTTTTTAGTGTTCTTCACCATGGATGCCACCATTAAGATAGACCATTTTTCAACAGGTTCCAGACAATATCTAAGACTTTCAATTAGCTTATTTCGGGAGCAAGATGTGAAACGACTTGAAACTTGAAATGAGACACTTTAATAGCTATTGAGTTGTCAGCTCTAGGCAAGTTCTCTGCCCGCAAAGGGATGTTATATTTCCTACAGCGTATCACACGCTCACTCCCAAACTCGTATTCCCTGGCAGACTTGACTTTAGCAGTGGATGCCCTAATTGCCCTTGAGTATCTAATAATACTTTGTCTTACCTGTTTCTCACTTCCATCTCCCAGAGTCTTCCTGATGAAGATTATACTACTTAGAAGTAGCAGTATGGAGCACATTGTCCATTCCCTGTCCTTCTTACCATTTTGCTGCAAACTAACTGTCCACTCCTGCTTTTCTGACAACTTTGTTATAAAACTAAATGACCTTACTTAACTCCCTATCTCCTTGCCTGAAAGAATCACAGTTATACACTAATACAAACAGTTCCACAACACAAATATAATTACTCATACTGGATTAATCTTAACCTAATAGTGCTTCATGACTCAGGTTAAGGATAAGCAACATGTGGGCAAAAATAATAAATATATTAATTGCATTGAAAATGAAAGACACAGCATTAGTAGGTGTACCAGATGTTTGCTCAGATGAAAGAAAATATGGTGTGCTTAAATTATCCAGCCAAGATGCAAAATATAATTATTTTTTTTACCATGCCAGTTTGAACAGATAGGAGCTCAAAATGAAAAGGAGGCATTAATGCAATGGCTACTGCATAAAAAAAGTCCAATTGTACGATTATCAAGTGGAATTTGTGAAATATGTAATTGTACTGCTATACGGGAAATAGAGAGTCCCTCTAGTAATTTTTCTTGTACTAACAATCAAAGTCCACATTCGGTAACATTTGATGTCACGGGTATTAGTAATTTATTTCGTAAGTATTTGATTGATATCCCACCATAAGACAGACAAGGGACACAAAAGTATAGAGATGCGTAGGATAAAACTAACCGTTTTGTTGACAACTATAATAAAAAATACCAATAAAAACTTCTGGTTCCTCTAACATGACAAAAGAGCACCCATTAAGAAAGAGTAGAGTACAAGAAAAAAAGTGGGTATTAGAAGGAAAAACTAAAAGGTTCATGAATGAAGACATATCAAATAGGAACAGAGATAAGCCTATCCAGGAAGGTGTTAGTAATCATTTAGGAATAGATGATTTGAGTCACAACATGTTAAAGGGATCCATAATGTATTGCTATGAACAGATAGATGTGAAGTCACAATAGCATGTTTGAGGGGGTATGAAATGAAATATATAAAAATGCTTCTCAACAGACCTTTATGTGGTAGAAGAACTCACTATAAAGCAATTATTGTTGCAGGGTTATTGTATGATTCAAGGATACTGACACAAAAAGTATTGCTGATTATGAAGAAGATGCTTTTAACATCATTGATCAGAGTAAAAATATGCTTTTCAGTTACTTTTATGGAAGTCTTCCCTATGATTTTGGGGTGTCAGTACAATAAACAAGATTAATTGTTTTTCACAGCTTATTAAGACAATGTTTCTTATTTACTGAAACTCTCAACATACATTTATGGGAAAAGATGATGAATACCAGTAGCTTGCATGGGTTATATCAAAGTAGAGCCGAAATATTTTTAGAAGGGAAAACAACATAAGGAATACTCCAAATGCATTCAGATTTTATATGTGTAATCCCATAGTTTGAATGGGAAATTAGATGAATTGTCTGGGTGTCAGTGCATTCGGTAACTTTGATATTATATTGAACTTTGAAACGTGTTTCAGTCCTTGAAGTTATCATATGATATTCTTAATTATTCAGCTGATCACACAGACAGGAAAGAGAAATTACAGGAAGAGTCTTTATCTATGTAAAAGTCAACATTTTGGGGATAGAAGAGGTTATCATTTCCAGCTGTGAATTTCTTCTTCTTCTTCTTCTTCTTTCGGCTGATCCCATTAGGGGTCGCAACAGCAGATGAACTGTTTCCATTTCTACCTGTCCTCTGCAACTTGCTCTGTCACACCAATCACCTGCATGGCCTCTCTCACCACATCCATAAACTTTATCTTAGGCCTCCCTCTTTTCCTGTTACATGGCAGCTTCATCCTTAGCACCTTTTTCCCAATATACTCTGCATCCCTCCTCAGCACATGTCCAAACCAATGTAATCTTAGCTCTCTGGCTTTGTCTCCAAACCTTCCAACCTGGGCTGAGCCTCTAATATACTTATTCCTAATCCTGTCCATCCTCGTCACACCCAGTGCAAATCTTAACATCTTCAATTCTGCCATGTCAAGCTCTGACTCCTGCCTTTTTGTCAATGCCACTGTCTCCAACCCATATAAAATAGCTGGTCTCACTATACTCTTGTAAACCTTCCCTTTCACTCTTACTGGTACTCGTCTGTCACAAATCACTCCTGACACTCTTCTCCACCCACTCCATCCTGCCTGTACTGTCTTCTTCACCTCTCTTCCACACTCACCATTACTCTGAACTGTTGATCTCAAGTACTTAATCTCATCCACCTTTGCCACCTCTACTCCCAGCATCCTCACCATTCCTCTATCCTCCCTCTCATTCGCACACATATATTCTGTCTTAGTTCTGCTGACCTTCATTCCTCTTTTCTCTAGAGCATATCTCCACCTCTCCAGGGTCTCCTCCACCTGTTCCCTACTCTCACTACAGATCACAATGTCATCTGCAAACATCATAGTCCATGGGGACTCCTGTCTGATCTCATCTGTCAACATGTCCATCACCATTGCAAATAAGAAAGGGCTCAGAGCTGATCCTTGATGTAATCCTACCTCCACCTTAATCGCATCCATCACTCCCACTGCAGAACTCACCGCTGTCACATTACCCTTGTACATATCCTGTACCACTCTTACATACTTCTCTGACACTCCTGACTTCCTCATACAATACCACAAATCCTCTCTAGGCACCCTGTCATATGCTTTCTCTAAATCCACAAAGACACAATGCAACTCCTTCTGACCTTCTCTGTACTTCTCCATCAACACTCTCAGAGCAAACATTGCATCTGTAGTGCTCTTTCCTGGCATGAAACCATACTGCTGATCACTAATCATGTCCCTTCTTAACCTAGCTTCCACTACTCTTTCCCATAACTTCATGCTGTGACTGATCAGTTTAATCCCTCTGTAGTTACTACAGCTATGCACATCACCCTTATTCTTAAAAATCAGTACCAAAACACTTTTTCTCCATTCCTCAGGCATCCTCTCACTTTACAAGATTTCATTAAACAATCTAGTTAAAAAACTCCAGTGCCATTTCACCTAAACACCTCCATGCTTCCACAGGTATGTTATCTGGACCAACAGCCTTTCCGTTCTTCATCCTCTTCATAGCTATCCTTACTTCTTCCTTGCTAATCCATTGCACTTCATAATTCACTATCCGCACATCATCCAACCTTCTCTCCCTCTTATTCTCTTCATTCATTAACCCCTCAAAGTACTCTTTCCATCTGCTCAACACACTCTCCTCACTTGTGAGTACATTTCCCTCATTATCCTTTATCACCCTTACCTGCTGCACATCTTTACTAGCTCGGTCCCTCTGTCTAGCCAATCGGTACAAGTCCTTTTCTCCCTCCTTAGTGTCCAACCTTTTATACAACTCTTCATACGCCTTATCCTTAGCCTTCACCACCTCTCTCTTTGCCATGTACCTCATCTCCTTAAACGCTTGTCTACTTTCTTCACCTCTTTGACAATCCCACTTCTTCTTCGCCAACCTCTTTCTCTGTATACTCTCCTGTACTTTTTCATTCCTCCACCAGGTCTCCATGTCTTTCTTCCTCTTTCCAGATGTCACACCAAGCACCTTTCTAGCCTTCTCTCTTACTAGCTCAGCTGTAGTTACCCAGCTATTCGGTAGCTCTTGACTGTCACCCAGTGCCTGTCTTAACTCTTCCCTGAACATCACCTCACAATTACACTTTTTCAATTTCCACCATTTGATCCTTGGTGCTGCCCTCACACTCATCCTTCTCTTTTTGATCACCAATGTTATCCTACAAACCACCATCCTATGCTGCCTAACTACACCTTCCCCTGCCACCACTTTACAGTTTCCTTCAGACTGGCCCTTATACATAAGATATAATCCACTTGTGTGCATCTTCCTCCACTCTTGTATGTCAGCATATGCTCCTCCCTCTTGTTAAAATATGTATTCCTCACAGCCATGTCCATCCTTTTCACAAAATCCACTACCATCTGACCTTCTGCATTCCTTTGCTTAACACCATACCTACCCATCACTTCCTCATCCCCTCTGTTCCCTTCACCAACATGCCCACTGAAATCTGCTCCAATCACCAGTCTCTTACCCTTGGGTACAGTCATCACCACTTCATCCAACTCACTCCAAAATTTTTCTTTCTCATTCATCGCACACCCAACTTGTGGAGCATATGCACTAACAACATTCATCATTACACCATCAATTTCTGTTTAATGGAAATTATCCATTTGGACTAGCTTGAAATAATGGTATTCTACTAAACTCCAAGACAGGACAGACAAAACTTGCAGACATTCCTAGATCATCAATCAATATGTTTAACAATAAGATATGCATCATTGCCGTTGATTTAAATTTACCCAGAAAGTTTGGGAGAAAATTGAGACCTTTTAAAAGGTATTGGAACTTAGTGAATTAAAGACATTTACTTAGACTGTAAATGGACCAACTTGCAGAAATGACATTTTAGATGTTGTATGACCACATTCAAGATATAGCTATGGCAAGTAAACTATTGATTCAGGACTAGAAACTCTCATCATAAATGTCTCAAATTTGATTTAGTTTTGTCTTGGAATAAGACATCAGCAAGGCAAACTCAGTATAGGAACTTTTATAAAGTAGACTATGATAAAATAATGACATCCTAGGAAAATGGAACTGGAAAACTGAGTAAAGACTGCATTTGTTCCAGATAGAACACATTTTTTTATGTTTATACAGGCTCAGTGGTAAATGTGGAGGTCGTTGGGGAAATACATTTTACTATACCAATGTAAACTGAGTTTGATTCTTCTACAGGCCTACCAGGCGTAAGTAATGTTGTCATACAGGTGCATCAAGCTATCATACATAGTAAAAATTTAAAAAAAAAAACAAAAAAAAAACATGCTTAGGTAGTGATAGAAAGATCAACTATCAATGTCTTCTTTTAGCAAATGTATTAGAAAAACAAATACAAGGTATGAGATAAATACTGCTATGCTAATAACTGCATATCAAGCAAGAACAGCCTATTTAAATGACTCTTCTGACATGTATATTATACAACATGTAACTAAAGTAATTTCTGATAAAACAAACATGACTGAGATCTTTTGCAAATATTTGTATGGCAATAGCATAAGCATATAAAATGTTTTTCCCTGCAGTTGTCAACTCACCTATGGTTATCTGTCCCGTTATTCAAGTTGAAAAAGGTCAATGAGCCCTAGGAGAAAACAATGCTGATTCTGCTGCTGCTCGGCCTGACAATTTAAGTGTCTTCTTTTTTGTGTTAAACAAGTTATAAGTTAGCATTACTGTTAACTTACCTTTTCCAACAAAGTCCTACCAGCAATTTTTTGATCTCAGGATTATGGAAGGAAGCAATAGTTGCTTCTGTCTCTAATTGTTGTAATGCTAGTATTTTTTGTAATTACAGCATATTAGCATAACCAGAAATCAGGGTAAGCTATATGAATGTTTGACAGATTATGGCTTAGGGTAGGAAATCAATTAACATGGCTTTACAGTTGGGAGATATTATCCTTGTTGAAAAACGTATAAACTTCTATGGCAAGCTTTCTAAAATGTTAGATCATGGTCAGGATATAGACATCATGTGTTTATACCAATCAAATGCCCTTGCCTGGCTTCTACATAAGGTATTTACAAATTAGATGGAAAATTCTAATATAAATTGGTACATCACTAACTGCACCAAATCTGTCTGATATGAATACTGTGTTAGAGATATTACTGTTTTTTTTTTAATGAGTGACAGAAAATATGTGCATCCGACAGGAATCAGTATTGGGGACCTTTCTGTTCAACTAATTTATGTCAACAGTATCATCGACAGAGGAACTCTGGCTACATAAATTTGTTTTGAATCTAAGACTGACAGAGGTGTGATGAATATAAAGTATCAAGCATTACTACAAAAATTCCCCTTGATATATTATTTCAGTAGTCTGAAACATATTAATTTTGTTTCGATGCCAGTAAGTGTACAGTATTCCACTTTGGTAAGAGAAATAGAGAATACAGTTATACAATGAATAGCTAGATTCTTCTAACAACAGAGGAAGAGAGAGATTTGGGAGCAATAATAATAATAATTAACAAAAATTTAAATTTGACTGTACTATCTAAATTGTAGTGAAAGGATGCTATGGCATTCTAAGTAGCATTCTTAGGACCACTACTTGCAGGTTTAACGAGGTATAGCTTTCATTGTATGAAACTTATGTTGGATCTGTTATAAAATGTTCTGGACCTGCACATCTTTATAACCTGGGAAAAAAATAGAAATAATTCAGGGAACGTTTGCAAGATATATTGCTGGTCTTAGGAATTTCAAGGGTAACGTGATGTATATATTTTGCATGTGCAAATGATATCTCTCTCAAGCAGGTTACTTTACTAAGGCATTAGATAAGTACTTCTATGATCAGTAAATGGGTCTGCTTATGGTTTTGCCTTTGTGACTTTCTTAAAAAAAGGTTGATTGTATTAGAAAGTAACCCTATTGCTCAGTTTTAATGATGTCTAATAAATACCAAGGTTTTGATAGAAGTAGACATTTCAACTAACTTTTTGTTAATGTAAGATTTTCCAGAGTAAGAACATGTACAGTGCTTACAACCATAATCAGTATTAGTTTCTTGATAATGAGCAATACAGGAAGATTCATAATACTCTTGATAAAACAGATTAACTACCTCAGTAGACAGTACTGGCAGCATATAATTCTCACAGCAAGGATTAATAGATTGTTTTTTTAATGATGGTCAGTGTTGGTTGAGGATGAGGTATCTTTAAAACAAACACAGAGCATTAGGTGAATAGGTGAATAGATGTATATGCACTTAAACAATAAGACAAATACCCCTTATATAACTCAGCCCTGGGGTGCAGATGACCTGGGTTTAAGAACAGGTGCTGGAGAAACAGGATAGGGAGGAGAATGGGAGTGCATGGCTAATGCTAGCTCACTCATCCTTGGGGGATTGAGGCTGCATCAGCTTGCTGCAATAATAACATTAAGAGATGGAAAAGCTCCACACTGCAAACTGTGTACTTTTTGGTTGGGAGCATGCACATGCACAGAAGCATGCATACACCCACAATAGTGAGCAACCATGGAGCTCACAATCCTGATATAGGGTGAATAAAAGTTAAGGCACACTCCCTGACAGCACTATGATACTGCACTAATGTCCTCGGTTTTGTCACAAAACCTAGACATAGGTCAGGTTGAGCCTGTGGGAGGCAAAGGTGGTTCTGGTATACCCAGTGAATGAGGAGACGAGCAGATGACAGCAGATAGTTAGCTTTGGGGAGGGAGAAATAGCCCTTAAGACCTCAACATATATGCAAAACTGGCATCAGTTTGCTTTGAAGACCATTACCCTTACTAGCAAAATGAAATACGTTTTTTATCAGCACTTTTTTTTAAGTGCTGAATTTATTCCGTATTGCAATGTTGAAGGTTGGATGTGTGTAGAGTATCTGCTTTGAGTCAACTATAAGAGTGTGCATGTGTGTGTGTGTGTGTGTGTGTGTGTGTGTGTGTGTGTGTGTGTGTGTCTGCGTGTGTGTGTGTGTGTGTGTGTGTGTGTGTGTGTGTGTGTGTGTGTGTGTGTGTGTGTGTGTGTGTCTTAGTGTTGTTGAAACTTTAAGATATTCTAAAAGTTTCAGCATTTTGGGTAGGAGAGGCTTGTGAGTGGTTATGAGTTAGTGTTAAATTAATAGCTAGAAAAGAGGCCAGCTTTTGCATTTTGTGTGTGTGCTTGTGTGTGTGTGTGTGTGTGTGTGTGTGTGTGTGTGTGTGTGTGTGTGTGTGTGTGTGTGTGTGTGTGTATGTGTGTTATAGATGGACAATATGCTCATATCTCTAGTGCAGTGGTACTATTAGGGAAAGGGGTTTTCTTAAGGCAATGTGAAGGGTTGGATAAAGACAGGAACAGGGCTAGGGTTTGAATTAGAGTTAGCTAACATAAGTAAGGTGGTACAGGGGCAAACATTCATATGGTGTAAGTACCTTTTCTATGAATTCCAAAATTTGCTTTAACTTTCCACACTTCTTCTTAACCAAGGAACTATTTTCACTGAAAACCTCTCCCCAATTCTTATTATATTTAATTCTTCATTCAGCTATCCCATGTATTAACTTCTCCGCAGAATACTTAAAAACTCCCTTTAATTTTTAGATAGCAGATTATTGTCATCACAAGCATTATAACTAAATTGGGACTGTTGTGCCAACCTTTTTGTTGTTAACCTCAGAATAACCATAGTTAACTAAGTACTCAAAATAGCAAATTTCCCTTTCTAAATTATGAAAACTGTTTGTATGTTCTTACACTGCAAATGCTGATATTACAAAAAAAAAATATTGTAACATTGAGCTGGGTCTTTAGCTAGTCCCAAGCATAGTGGGAATTGCCAGTGCTAATGTTTTGCACTACTGTCTTGTAAAACTGTAAAAATGCCACATGATCAGCAATGTTTTTCATCTCTAGTCTTATACACTTAATACTGATGAATTAATCTCAAATTCCTCATACACAATACTGAAAAACTGTAATAGAATAATTATGCACAGCTATAATTCTGAGCAAGATTGTTAAAATTACTGGACATTATTTTTATCCGGTGAGGAAATAATGGTGGTCTAGTAAGTTTTAGGTATAAAAACGTTTAAATTTCTACCTTTTCTAAATTAATTTCCAGTTTATGATACTGTGGAATTTTGAATTAATTCCATGCAAGTTGTCAACTTTTTAAGTTCTACTGTCTATGTGAATTTGTTGCCCAAAATGCATTGATGATGGAAATGTGGTTAAATAAGCAAAGAATTGCAGCTGTGCTGCATGTTATGGATGGCAGGTTGCATTACTACTGGCTTGAAGTAGTTCAGTTGTTTTCTGGATATACCCATGGAAAATGTAAACCAAGACATACATGTGATGACTATCCTTATCTCTGGATATTTTTTATTATGACATACTCTTATCAATAGAGCAGGGATTTCATGTAAAAAATGGTATCCCTTTATAATGTTTATCCTGACATTTATTTTTTTTTCTGAAATTAAGTGATACTATCAAGAAATTTCCAAAACTATTGCTCAACTGTAAAGTGTGTATCACTCGTGAAACAGATGCTGCTGCTCCTTTACCCATGAAAGATCCTTCACTTTATTTCAATCTATCACCACATATAAATATCTCTTCCAGACTTAATATGCAATTGTACATTTATATTTTTTTGTAAGTTCAGACTCACTTTCTCCTATTTTACTGAAATCTCAGTCCTGATTTTTTTCTTTTTTTTTCTTTTAGAATTTATTGAGTTATTAAAGTTCATAGTTAAGTTTGACAGTCAATTGCCATCCACCCACGACTGTCATAATGTTGGCTTTCTCTGGCATTGAGAGATAAAGCCCTGATAACTTTAGTGCAACCCAAGTTTTAATAGCAGCTTGGTTAACTGTATGAGCTGGCTGGGAAAGATAGGAGTGAGTGACCACTGCCTGCTCAGCAGTCTCAGGCTCTTCACACAGGTGTTACCTAACTGCAGCACTAGTTGTTCAATGCATGGAGGTCAATTCTGTCTAACTCAGGCTATCATGTGCTAGTCACACAGTGATCCAAAGGAGTTTTTCCTATTTTTCTCTCACCCTTCACATCCACATCAACATCCTGGTGGTGGTGTGTATAATGGTTGAGTCTTATTGATCTGCTCATTTCCACAAATATCTAATGTTGGCAAGACAACCCACCCACACATCCCTTCTTCACTCCTGGAACAGGCATTTCTTTCCACCCCTGCCAAGTGACTCAGATGTCTATGTTGCTAATCAGTCCAAGGCCATTTGCATTGTAATCAGGGCTTTATCAGTCTACTGTGTGAAGTTGGCTGTACACTTTCAGGGTTGTGTGGAGACTATGTTTTAAAGGTTTACTATTAAAATTTCAAACGGCACTCCGTCGACTGTGCTATAGTCGGCAACGGAAGTTCGAAAACGTCGAATGTCGAAGTAAAAAAATCAATCTAGGAACGGTTTTAACATGGGTCGAGGTAGGTGTTCAGTATTATTCTGAACTACAAACATCTCCCCTACCTCGACCCATGTTAAAACCCATTCCTAGATTGTTTTTTTTGAGTTTGCAATTATCATTTTCGAACTTCCATGTTCGACTATAGTACAGACAATGGAGTGCCGTTCTAAATTTTAATAGTAAACCATTTTAAAGACATATAAATCATTGGAGACCAAACTCCCCAAAGTACAAAATCCATAAGTGCTATTGTGCCTGTGTGGTAGTAAAAAGTCTGTATGTTTAATACTGAAATCTGAATGAGACAATAATGCAGAATGTTAGAAATGATCATCTGTATAAATGTGCTGAGGTCATATTAGTTTGGGCAGAGAAGAAAGCAAACATTTCCTAATTGATGCAGTGTATCCATCACACAAATCAAGGGTGGCAGATATGTGACTGTAGGAGGAAAATAAAGGAGTGGCAAATGAGGAAGAGAGGAATTAGGGATTTAATATGTATCAGGAATGGACTGGGGACTTCAACCATCATAACAAAGAGAGAGAGAATGAATTGACTGTTGTTGTGAACCATAAAAGATTCAGATATCTTTTCTTTTTTTCAACACAGGCAACACATTGCAGTCTGCATTCTGTTATCTGTTCTTATATTTTTTTTTGTTTTCTGGTGTTTTAAATTTTTTTATTCGGCTTCATGATCTTTCAAAAATTGCAGCACCATTTTTTATTTGTTTGAGTTGTTTACCATCGTCCTGTTTGTTTTGCTGACCTGCTTTTACTTCATCTGCATTATCTGTAGCTGATTCCTTCAACGGCAGGCAGTTTAATCATTAGGGCTCTTAAGACTGCAGTCTTTAATACTTTGTGGATTATGCTGATTTAATTCATATTTATTGAAAAGCAATTTGATTATTTTTTTTTCTCATTGATCTGATATTTTGTGTCATGGTGCATTATATGTGAGGGATACATCTTGTCCTTTGAAACAAAGTATAAACATGCTAAGGCTGCTTGTGCATTTAAGGAGGGAAGCTAGGCAGTTTTGGCGAATGGGAAGAAAATGAAAACTGTTTACTAAAACTACTTTCAGCAAGTCAGCATGAATCCATATGTCAAAGACTTGCACTCTCCTTCACCATTTCTTATTCAGAACAGGGGGTTGCACTTCAAATTTTTAAATCTTTCAACTTGTCACACTGTTTCTTTTGAGTCTATTCTCACTTCCCACTGTTCTATGTTTTAAAATGGGAAAAGCATTTTACTAGCATTACATAAGATGTTACAGCAGTACTATGCTATAATTTTCCAAATCCTGTATGTGTAAGGGGATACTCTTTTTTTTATCACCAAAAATTCAGCGTTCTAATTGTAATTCATTTTATAGTCATACACTGGGGAAAACTTGATGAGAAATCCTGTTGCCAGAATCTAGTAGAATTTATACCTCTATTCCTTTAATAGTACAACAAATTTTACTAGAGTAGTTTTAATACAGTGACACAGTGTTGAGTCGGTTATATGTCTATAGTGCTATTGCATTCCACAGGCACTACTTCATCTTCAGCATGCATTTTAGTTTCACATTCCTACCAGCAGCATTTTCCTCAGTGTATCTCTGGTACCAGAAAATTAACTTTAAACACCATCTTTAAAAAATAGAGTTTCTGCTAATGTTTCAAACATTTCAGTCCTATTAGGGCCATAGCCGGTTTTAGGCACCAGCGAACCCTGCGGTTGCTGGGGGCCCCCTGGTCCTGGGGGGCCTCCAACCACTGCAAATTATGTTATCTTGATATTTTGTAACATGTCTGTCAAACCAACAAGAGGTAGTACAGCAAGCTTGTATACTTAAACCAGGTAAGTAACAATAACTCGTATTTATCTCCTTCAAAATTCAAAGATCTTTAGTTATAGTAACAATATTTTGTCAGGTAACAAGCTTTACAATTTCATTAAATATTTTACCAATGATATAATGCTCCAGCCTAGTTAAGCCCTGCTGGTGGACATCCTCTTCGCTAAAATTAACAACATAGCCAGCTTTAATAACTGTGGCTGCAGGGGGCCCCTTAATCCTCATTGACTGCGTGGGGGCCCCACAAAAGCTGCTGTTGGTTGGGGGAAAATGAGGAGAAAAAATGTATTAATTTTCAATTACACTCTTTAACCTGAACAGGACTGTAATAGGACCCTGTTAGGACAAAGCTGTAATGAACATAAGCAAAGTAAGCACTACAGAGATCAGCAGCCCAGGCTGACCGATCTCATTGCAAACTGTGGAGTTTAAGAAGAGCTGATGCTCCTAATCTTCAGGGATGGTTTCTTTTTCAGGGTTTTTATACATACTGGCAAAACAACTGATACTATAACTCTCAATGTCTTTGCTGAAGAATTCTGTTCAGTGATAAAAATAATAGCATAATAAAGTCTCAAAATGAGGAACACATTTTATATATTACTCTAATTCACTTTGAAAAGTTAATAGAATAACACATCTTGCATCAACATACATTTTTAGACAGTAAGTGTAAAACTCTGATTACTTGATTTAGTGTGACAGAGTAAAATTATGAGACAAAATCAGGAATATCTGTGAAATCAGGGATAGTGATAGGTATTAATTTACTACTTACTGAGGTAAATAAAATTGTCTTATCCCTGTTGCTGTTTGATGACTGATAAACAGCAGTCACTGATCTTGTGTAGCAGTAATAGTGTTGTACAATGTACTTGCTGAAATAAGTACAAAATTAACATTGCTGTGATGTGTGTGTGTGTGTGTGTGTGTGTGTGTGTGTGTGTGTGTGTGTGTGTGTGTGTGTGTGTGTGTGTGTGCGTGTGTGTGTGTGTGTGTGTGTGTGTGTGTGTGTGTGTGTGTGTGTGTGTGTGTGTGTGTAAAATATCACTGATTTTTATCAATGCACACATCCAATAATGCCGGAACACACACGTTATTCTTCTGGGTATCAATAAATAATGTAGCTAACAAGTGATTATATTTCAAAAGTAAGGCATAATGTATATCATAGGCATTCAGACACTTAGATCTTCTAGGTATCAGGTGGCCTCTACTCCCTAGACTGTATAAATAGATACAGGGGGCTCCCTTAATCATCCTTGACTTTGGGGACCCCAAAAAAGCTGTTTTTGGTTGAGGAAAAATGAGGAGGAAAACATGCTTTCATTTTCTGATTGCACTCTTTAGCCTGGATGGAGTTATATGATATGACCCTGTTAGGATAAAACTGATAGTAGCCTCTGTCCTCAACCGCAAACATTCTAAAACATCCCTGCTCAGATGTTTGTGTACAGAAATTTACTGTAGGTTACGTGGGTGCTGGGGATTGTGTAGTCATCATTTCCTTTACTTTTCTAACAGACCTCAGAGGTATACAACGAAAGTTACTTTAGCTCCTGTAGGGGCAGTGTACTGCCCGGTAGCAGCAAAGTAGAATACATTATTGCAGCCATTATTTATTTTCACTTTCCTCACAATCAGACATCAGACACATGTACAGCTGGTTGCCTTTGGGGTTAGGATCGAGGAGTTAGTATGCATGCTATATATATGTATTTCAGCAGTCACTTGAAATACATGACTGTGGCCATTTGAACATCTGCTTTCATCCCAATCTAACACCAGAGGGTTGCATAGGCAGTGACTGTCTTTTGGGAGGATTAGTGATGCAGGCAGTATTCCCATACAGGATCTGTGTATCCTCACAATTGACTTTTTAATTTACTTGGAGCTCCTATTTTTGTCAGCTTTGAATTTTAAGTCTTGGGTACAACTTATGTCTTCACTGAAAGAAAAAAAGACTGAAATTCTTTTTTCTTACTCACAATTTTTGTTTAGGCCACTTTTGGAATTAAAGGTTGGGTAATGCTCTAGCTTCTGGGGGCAGCGGCTTAATGGAGTTATTTCCTATGCTGACTTGGTCAAGAAAGTATATTGAAAAGAGAGAAGGAAAACTAATGCTGAACAGCAACACCGAATTTCTTTCCTTAATCATCATTTCTGTTCAAGCCATCATTGGGTAAAAAGAAGAAAAAAAAAACTTAAAAAGCACTTTAGAGCATATATAAAGTTATGGCTTCTTGAAAAAGCTGAAGAAAAAAGGTAAAATGTGAGAAATGGGAGAAAAATGTAATGTGCATAAGTGGGAAGCCCAACATGGGGAAAACAGAGGGGAACTCTGGAGGGTGTGTGTGTTTTGTTTTTTTTTGGCGGGGGCTGAAGCAGTAACCAGTGCCTAGGGTTCCATTGCATATTAGTTCTGTCCTGTATATAGAGTTGTTGTAATGTATCTTTGTTACACCTAAATGGCAGTAACTGTAAATGTCCCTTTGTGAGATGGGCCAACACAGTGTGGTATGTATGCCTGTTGTAATAAGATCATTGTAGCTACAGGTGAGTCTGTGTGTACTACTCCTAAAAGCCTGCAGCATGAACTAAAAAGATGGATAGAAGTAGTGGCAGTGACAGGGTGATACTTAGACTGAAAGGGGGCAGGGGGCCCCCAGCTTGACATTTGCTGGGGGCCCCCAAAATGCTAACACCGGCTCTGATTAGGGCTACTTTGCAGTTCCAGTTTTCTTATATTACTAAGCAAACCTCTTTTAAAGCTGTCTGCTGCTCAGATTTCTACCATAAGTGCTTTACTGCTGCTATTAGGTTTAAGCCAGTTCATGCAGAAACATATTACCCTTCAACTATCAGCGGGGGGGGGGGGCAGTGCAATCTCAGAGTTGATATATTTAAGTATAAGGGGGTGTTGGGGGCACAACCCCACACATAGGGGGTCAAGGGAGCTTGCCCTCTGCTTATACTTGGAGAAAAGTAATTTTGTTTGTCTTTTATTTGTTTCTGTATGTACTTGTGCTGGAATATAGTAAGTGTTGGTATCCTGTGTGTTTTCAGTATTATGAGATTCAGTATTTTGAGTTTTCAGTATTTTGAACATTCAAGATTTTGGTTTCATGATTTGGGTTTCTGGATTTTGGGCTTTCAGGATTTAGAAATGAACCTGTGTCTATATAACTGCTTTTATTAATGTATCAATGTATCTCTCTACATTTATCTATACATACATATATATATATATATATATATATATATATATATATATATATATATATATATATATATATATATTCACAGGTTCACAGGTATGTACTAGGCTAATGGCCCTGGAGCCTTTACAAGCCTAGCCCATAGAAGTGTCCTGGCATTGTGCCACCTGACATTAGTTCCTAGTGCCTCTATCAAGTATAGCCACTGCAGTGATCCCCGGGGTGAACTTTCTATTTCCAATCCACTAATGACGGTTACTCTTGAAGAGGGACAATGAGCTGCTCTGCTTGACTTGTATGGGGAGTCTATTTCAGAGCATGGGCAGTCCCTAGGTTATAAACCTGTCCCTCCAGCATGTTCTGTTGATTGTGGTTATGAAGCTGAGGTCTCTGGAGCATGTGGTGTGGAGGGATTGGGATCTCTTTAGATGTAGCATTTTTAACAGAGCTGGGTCAGACACAGCTTTGTAAGTCAAGCAGAGAGCGCTTCTTAGCAGACAATATGAGACAGAGAATAGCTAGAGTTTTTTAAGTCTGACCATGTATGATATGTGTTTAAGCCCTAGGATCCTCTTAGTGAGGTACTTCTGTGGCCTTTCCAGCTGTTGCATGTGTCTAGTGAGGTACATGCCAAATGAGACATTATACTCAATGAGTCGTCTAATGGGGGAAGAGTAGAGAGAGATGATGACTTCTTTCTTACTGGATGCAAGACCCTTGATAATGAGATGTGCTACATAGAAGGACTTTCTGACCACAGTGGCAATGTGGTGGCTGAAGGAGAGATTGCTGTCAACCTGTGTCCCCGGATCTCTTATAACACCTTCAGTGTTCAGTGGGCTCCCATCAATGTGGTAATTAGTGGGAACTGAGTTTTTCCCGAAGGGTATGATGATGTATTTTTTTGGCATTAAGCTTAAGGCCATGGTTTCAACACCAGTCATTGGTCTCAGTGAGGCCTTTCTGTAGGATGTCTACATCACTTAGGGAGTTAATACTGGCTCCCAGCTTACAGTTCTCTGTGAACTTGGTCAGCTGGAGTCCCTCCGTGTTAGCCTGGACTTCTGAGAAATAGATGCCAAACAGGAAAGGACCCAGGACGAATCTCTGTGGGACTCCGCTCATGATTGGTTGGCAGTCTGACTTGGCGTACGCTACTTTCACACTGTGGGTTTTATCTGTGAGCCAGTTTGCATCCCACCTAGTGATACATGGGTTGATGCCTAGTTTGGTGAGTTTATCAATAATTCCTGAGTAGGCAATGGTATGAAAGGCCTTGGCCAGATCGAGGTAGGCTGTCTGAACTGTCTTGCCCTCATCCACAGCTCCTGTGATTGACTCAAATAAGTCAACCAGGTTGAGCAGGCATGATCTACCTTTTACAAAACCAAATTGCATGGGATCTAGAATTTGAAGATTCCTTACATCCTTGTTAATTAGGTCCATGATGATGCATTCTATAGACTCACATATCAGACTCGTCAGGCTAATGGGATGATAATTCCCAGGATCTGTAGTGGCTACTCCTTTCTGGAGAGGGATGACTGTATCAGTGCACCATTTGGTAGGGACAAAGCCTGAGGTAAGGCTGTGATTGAACAGGGCACACAGATGTGGTACCAGTTCACTTTGTAGTTCACATAGAACACATCCAGGGATATTGTCGGGTCCCATGCAAGTTGTATTATTTGCCTTGGACAATGCAGCTTTAACCTGTGCTGTACTAATCCTGGGTGTCTAGCATTCCTCTGGTATTGTTATTGGTCCTTTGGGGGATGGGTAAGGTTGGCAATGAATCTGTCAGCCAGTATGTTGGCAATATCTGTTAACTCAGTATAGGAGGTACCATTGTGCAGTAACTCAGGGAAAACCTGCGTATTGCCATGGAGATTCTTGATATAACTATAGAAGGCTTTGTCCTTGTTTTTAGTGACTGCCGCAATTCTGCCTTCATAGCTGGCTTTAGAGGTTTTGATGAGGGATCTCAACTTTTTTTTGGGGCTAATAAGGGAGTTTCTCCAGTCTTGAGACTTCACCTTTTTTTGCAACACTTTCTTCCTTCTGTTGTAGAGTTTATGAATGGCAAGGGACCACCAGATTGGCTTCCTTTTTTTGGAGGACAGCATCTTGGTTCTGTTTGGTATGGCTAGTTCCATGCATTTATGTATGTGTTCGTACAGTGCATTGGTGTATGATTCGGCAGTTATGGATCTATTTTCCATTGATATGGGTGCTGTGAAGTTAGCCACCTCTGCTTTTAAGAGCCCAAAGTCAGCTTTGGAGAAGTTTTTCATTGTAGTTACCTTTGCAGGGATTGTGGGTGAGATGTGGATTTCCATGGTGATTAGTTTGTGGTTGGATCTAACCAGGAAGGAATTGACTATTGGTGTAGAGCAACAGGTGCCAATGTTAGTAATAACCAGGTTAATGATGTTGCTTCCTCTAGTGGGGGTAAGAATGAGCTGGTCCAGGGCATTGGAATTGATGAGTTCCAGGAAGCGTTGGGCCAGTGTATTGGTGCATGAGTAGTTTTCCCAGCTGATGGAGGGGTAGTTGAAGTCACCTAGTATGAGAGTGTTGGGTTGGACCCTAATAGTTTCTAGGGTGCTTAGGAACAGGGAGTGAGAGTCTTGGGACATAGTTGGGGACCTATAGCAGGCAACAACCTGAATCGCTGTCTTACCCAGTGTTAGTTGTATCTGAAGTACCTTGGATGCATTAAGCTGGGCTACTAGTCGGGAGGTGTGTATTACCTTTACGAATATGTAGACACCACCACCTTTGGAGCTTTGGTCCATGCTCTGGGGCCGAAAGGTGTGGAATGAGTTATAGCCTGGGAGAGCAGGGGTGCTTTCTGCTGCTTTAAACCAGGTCTCCATTACAGCACAAATGTCAATGTTCTCCATTTTGAGGAGTGCTTCAAGCAAGTGCATCTTGAGATTTTGACTTCTAGTGTTGAGCAGTATGACCCTCAGATTGCATTTATTGCTGTTATGGTGGTAATTTGGTCTTTGGAACATTGCCTAAAAAAGGCACTATAGGGGTGGCAAGAGCCTTAGCCAGTATCCAGAAACCCAGGGGTGACAAGATTCAGGCCATCTCTGGAAATGCATCAAGGTCTGTCAATCATTTCATCCCAAGCAGACAGATACTGGATCACCTTAGAATGACACCAGAAACTTAGCTAATTGTTGAAATAAATCATTTTCTGCTTGTACTGCAGTATCATTCTGGGTGATTTGGTGTTTTAGCCTGGATCCAGGGAAAGGGGGTGGATAGAACTGTGATTTGGGGATATTTTTACAGAGAATGGTTCGTTTGTACATCTGCTGAGTGAGAAGTTGGAGGGCTGGAGGAGTGCGCTGTCTCTTGTTGTGGCGGCTTGTTGGGAGGTTTTTTTTTTTTTTATCTGTTTGCTCTCTGTTCATTTCCTGGCTGCTGCCTCGCTGAAAGGGAGGGAATTTAGACTTGAAGTTGCAGCGAAATGAAGCTTTGCTTCAGGTGCATTGTGAGACTCTGGTATGCAGTACACAGATACATTAACAGAAACAGATGCTCCCAGGTTGCTATGGTAATGGAGACAGTGTGATGATAATGCTTAATGGTTCTGAGGAGTCTCCAAGATGATTCTCGGCAATGACGTTTTTGGTTTTAAAAAATATATATAATAAAAGGGCTGTTTTAAACCACATGTACACATATTGATGGTCTCCCAACACTTTGTTTAGCTCATTAAGATGATTCTTAATAAAAAAAACTTGCACACAATAGTTATGTAATGTATGATTTTAGTAAATCTAGACATAAAATATATAATCATCATATCAGAGGAAGCAGTCTGCTGAATTTAGATATTAAAGACAGGATTTAATAACATGGGCTTGTGAATAATAACACTAGTGTCTTAACTTGTCATAAATGACATGCACTACATTGAACATCAAGGGGAAAGCATGATGATTTTCTTATATAGGTAAATATGCATAACAAGTCATGTAATTGCTTTAACTTGAAATGTAGTTTTTGCAACCCATCTTGACCATATATAACACTTAAGTGATTACCAAAGTAACTAATGTTTTATACATGACATCAAACTGACTAAGTTGCTCAAGATAAACAATAGAAACCTGAACTTGAAATGTCACATAATGTAACAATCATGTTCTGAACAAATAGTATTAAATTGACAATAGGCAGTTTAATAACATGGGCTTGAGTATACTAACACTACTGTTTTAACTTGTAATAAATGACATACACTATATTGAACATCAAGGGGAAGCATGATGATTTTCTCATGTAGGTACATGTGCATAGCAGGTCATATAATTGCTTTAACTTGAATTGGGGTTTTGTAACATATCTTGACCATACATAATACTTAAGCTGTTACCAAGGTAACTAATGTTTTATACATCACATCAAACTGACAAAGTTGTTCAAGGAAACAATAGAAGCCTGAACTAGGAATGTCACAGAATGTAACAATCACATTCTGAACAAGCTGTATTAGATTAACAATAATCACTAAGTTTAAGCTTTGCTGATTATACAAAATAGAATGTTGCCATTTAATTCTAAAAACTTTCAGTATATGCCATAAAATGACAATTTATGAATATGGAAAGGGAACGTGTAATCATTAATCACAATAAGTGAATTTGTTGTTTTTCACCTATAATTTCACTCATTTTATAATAAGAAATGACAGATATGAAAATCCTTTTGTGTAGGAAATGGGAGGAAGAGGGATGCACTGATAATTAAAATGTACTAGCTTTCATCAATGTTTACATAAAACAAACCTGATGCTTTAAGTAAGTTAGCAACAAACAAAGTGATTACTTAAATGCTGGTAAACAATGAAATATAACTTCTGATATATCCAGTAAAATGCATTGCATTATAAACATTAGGTATAAATATTATTACCATCTATTTGTATTAAATAATAAGTTTTGAAAGACTTCATCAATAATGCTGAATATGTTAAATAACTGTGTGCTATAATCTTTTACTGAGATTTTATATATGATACACCCTACTTTACTATGATTGAATTGCTTGTCATCTATCTTTCATGTAAATATTAATTGCTTATACAATACGTAGACATTTATATTGTATTATAATTTTGTCTAATCTACAATAGTACTTTATCTGCTCAAAATAATATACATATTGCTTATTCTTATTACAAATATTTTCTATATAATAATTCAATTTGTGGAGTGCAGATGTTCTGGACTGGCAAGGTATGAGTGATAATCTGATGGACTTAGGTTTAGCCATCAGATTAGGAATGATTTTCATTCCATGGCTAGTGCGGATCTTAGTTTTGTTAACATTTATTAATTTAAATTTGTTATTTCACAAAAATGTTTTTAGTATGCCTGACCAAAACATTACTTTATTGGTAAACACTCAAAGTATAAAACTGATAATTTCTTTAAAAGCTCAAACATAAAATTTTTAATAGTCACAATAAAGCAAAAAATACATAGTCTAAATAACCAAAGATGGATTTAACATTATTATCTTTAAATACCGATGACTTAAACAATCTTAGCAAGAGATCAAATCTACTGAAATATTTTAAACTAAACAAAGCACAGATTGTCTTCATTCAAGAAACTAATTTCAAAACAAATGACAATTACAAATGGAATCCTAAGGAATATATCATATTGGCACAATCCACTTATAAGACAAAGACAAAAGGGGTAATTATTTTATGGAAAACAAATGTGATTAATCCAGAAATCATTTATAAGTATGAAGATAAAGAAAGCCTTATGGTATCAGTAATAGTTAAATATAATGTCAGAATATGGACCCTAGCCAATCTATACTGCTTCCCAGGCATTGGATCAGGAACTGTTAAAACACTTGGATTTCATTTCCAATAATTATAAAGACAATTTAATATTTGGAGGAGATTTTAACTCTATATTTGATATTTCTGAAACTACAAATAAAAGACCGCTGCATACATCTGCTGTACCAAAAGCTTTAAACAAGTGGGTAGAATCATTTCATCTTGTAGATGCTTTCATATTTAAAGAAGATACATCTTTGTTGTTTTCCCATCAAGATCAAATAGTTGGTACTCAAACTAGAATAGATAACATATTTGCTGCCCATGACTTGCACTCTAAAATCATTAATTTCTCAATCACTCCCTGCCCCTTTTCAGACTACAATTCATTGATACTAAAACTTCAAAATGGGTACAAACCATTAATCTTTAACTCCAGAATTCCAGCATATATAACAAAACTTAAACAGTTCAAACCCTGATTATTATCTGAATTGCAGTTCTTCTTAGATATTAATTACACCACAGAGGTAAATAAAATAATGATATGGGACTCATTAAAAGCTTACATATATAGTAAAACCTTAACTTGGTATAAAAAAAAATCAGAGAATGTGATTCTGAATTATTAGATCTACAATCCAAACTTTTGTCAGTTAAATCTGAAAAAATCAAAATCATTTGAAGATGAAAAAGAAAGTAGAAGTATTAAACACTAAATTCAATGAAATGCTAACATATCAAACTAGTTTAGCTTTAAAAAAAACTAAAAATTAATATCTTGGCCACTTTTCCCAAATATCTACATAATTTATCCACAAGAATCAAAATACAATCAACAGCTAATAACATTAAAAGTATCTTCCATGAAAAGAAAGGGAAAAATGTCTTGGATAAAGGTGACATTCTTGATGCCTATTGAAATCACTATATGGAACATTTTCAAAAATAAAATATATATATATCGATCAATTAAATCATCATGAAAAATGTTCTAATCTAAAAAAATACCAGAAAAATTAAAGCTAGATCTGCAAGCACTCATATCCTATAAAGAAATTACAGATACAATAAAAGAGGGTAAAAATAATAAAGTTCTAGGTATAGATGGCATAATTATGGAAATATATAAACTTTTTTCCTTCAAAGATACTATCCTTCTACCATAAAACTATATTAGAAATTCAGTCACAAGCTTTAATACTACCATCTTGGATATATTCCTCAATCACACCAATTCTAAAGGAAAACAAATCCCCAAACATCTGTACCTCATATAGACCTACATCATTATTAAATAATGACTATAAGATATTTATGACAATATTAACTAACAGAATGCAAATATCACTATCCAAAACAATAGATAATGATCAAACTGGATTTATATATCATAGACAGACACATGACAATATTAAAAGGATAATTTCTCTTATAGATTATATTAATAAAGAAAATTAAAAAAAAAAACTTATAATTGGCTTAGATATAGAGAAAGCCTTTGATTCCCTAAATTGGGACTATTCAAAATTCTGGTGTTATTTGAATTTCATTTACTAAAGAATATATATACAAATTGTTTTGCATATGTTAAGCTAGATCCTTTCACCTCTGAATCTATACATATAACAAAGAGTACTAAACAAGGATGTCCCATGTCACCGATTCTATTTGCTTTGGCTATTGAAATATTGGCAGATTCAAAATGTAGCAATACAAAAATCAAAGGAATAGATGTTTATGAACAATACAATTCTAAAGTAATACTCTTTACTGATGACATATTATTAACATTGTCCAATACAAAAGAGACATTAGAAGAATTAAATATTTTATATGACACATTTTACAGGACTTCTGGACTCCATTTCAATAAATCAAAATCAAAATTTTTATTTTTAAATAAATAAAGAATTGCAGACAAAGGGGAATCACATGATAGGAAAACAATAATCTACATTAAAATAACTAGGAATTGAGTTATGCAAGGCTAAAAATGAATTAGCCTTAAAAAACTACAATAATATCATCAATACAATTAAAATCACTGTGGAAAAGTGGAACAAAATAATATTAACATTTGAAGATAGGCTACAGTTAATAAAACATGGTTTTACTACCCAAGATTCTATATTTAGCTTTGGTAATACAATTGTTACCAGAAAGGAATATACTCAAATAAATAAACTCATGCCTAATAAAATGTTTATGGTTTCCCAAAAAAAAAAAAAAAAAAAAAACAGAACAGCTTTAATACATCATATCAGGCCATGGAAACAGGGAGGATTAAATGTTTCTGATATAAAAACATATATAAAAGCATCAATATCTAAAGCACGCTCAGACTGGATAAGTCCAAATTATTCTGCAAATTAGAAAGAATTATTAACTGTAATATCAATAAATTAATTTGATTTACAAAAAAAAAATTCAAATAAAAGATAAAAACAATTTGCCATGGGACATATGTATTAGTATGCAATATAAAATAACTCAACCCACTAAAACTCGTCTGATTAATTATTACAGAAAACCAAAGAAACTGTGTTGGGTAAAACCTTGGTGCAGAAATAAATCCAAATGAAAGGTAAAAAGTAAAAAATGCACCAAGATAACACACAGCAAATGTTTAATCACAGCAAAGTACAAAGTGGTAAGCGCTTTCACAACCAAAGTTGCTTCATCAGACACCACAGTAAAAAATGCACAGGTTTAAATAGAGATTCTAAAATGCCAATTAATCAATAAAAATCACACAATGATTAAGTAGCAGTGAAAAACAATTAAGCCTCATGCTCAAACTAAAAAAAGCATTGCTTAAAAACATTGCTTAAAAACATTGTACAAGAAGGAATCAAATACTATACATGAGAAAGCACTTAAAAAACTTGTAAAATCATTATAAAACATGGGAAAATACTAGGCAGGAAAAAGTTAAATAGAACACTTGGAAACTAATAGTTAAATACATTAGACTAATTTTGAAAGAACTTAGCTAATCTTAATGCTTGATATGTCTAGCCTTTAAAAAAGGGACCAAGGTAGTAGTAGCATTCAAACCAGAATACTTTTCAGCATTAAGTTTCAAAATCCACTTCTGTTCATGTCCCTCTGTGATATTCTCAATGTCACCACCTCTGGGGTTTCTATGAATATGTTGTAGAACAAAGAACTTAAAGGAATGAGAATGGCCATTGGACATAACATGATTGGCTAGAGCATTTGATGGTTTATTATTACTAATATCTCTTAGGTGGTCTAGAATACGATCTTTAAGCATTCTATTTGTTTTTCCTACATAAAAAGCAGGACATTGTACACAAAAACAATAATAGACCACATCTGTAGATCTGCAATCAGTGTATTGATTAGTGTACAAAGAAAATTTTCTAGTAGGATGTACATATTTATTTTTGCTATATATAAATTGACAAGCACTGCAATTCCTGCATGGAAAAGTACCATGCCGATTGGATCTAATAATAGTTCTAGATAATTCACCATGACATAGATGTTGTTTAAGGGATTTATTATTTCTAAAACTAAAAATAGGAGAATGTCCGATCTTGTCTACCAGTCCAGGCACTTCTTGTAGCAAATACCAATGCTTTTTGACTACATCTAAGTATTGATTGATGTTACTGGAAAACTGAAACACCACTCTAAAATCATTACTAGTTCTGTTAGTATATCTTGTATTGTCAACAGCATCACCAGCATTAAAATAAGGTTTACATCTAGTGCTTCTCAGCTTCCAGGCATTAGAGATAGTCTGTTCAATGTCTGCAAGCGAGTATCCCCTATGTAAAAATTCTGTTTTTAAATTCGATAGGGCAACTACTGCATCTTCATCTCTGCTATGCAATCACAGTGTTCTAAAAACCTGACCCTTGAGCACGTTCCTAGGAACATGTCTAGGGTGCATACTAGATTTGTACAAAAGAGTATTTTTTCTAGTGGGTTTAAAATAAATATTACTGCAAAGACTATTTAAAACAGATTTACTAATCTGCACATCAAGGAAACTGATGTCAGTGTTGGAACTATGGTAAGTAAACCTTAAAAAATCAGTAGTTGAATGCAAATATTCCACAAACTGTGCCAAATCAATACCAGAGCCTCTCCACAGCATAAACACATCATCTACAAAGCGGACGTACCAAAGTATTTGTCCAAAGAATTGATTATTGTTTGACAACACATTTTGCTCTTCCCAGCTGACCAAAGCCAAGTTGGCGTAGCTATTTGCACATGCAGTGCCCATGACCATGCCAACTTTCTGCAAAAAGAATTGCTCCTGGAACATAACAAGAGCAAAATGTTCCAACCTTGCCCTATCTAATTTAAAAACAGAATTTTTACATAGGGGATACTCGCTTGCAGACATTGAACAGACTATCTCTAATGCCTGGAAGCTGAGAAGCACTAGATGTAAACCTTATTTTAATGCTGGTGATGCTGTTGACAATACAAGATATACTAACAGAACTAGTAATGATTTTAGAGTGGTGTTTCAGTTTTCCAGTAACATCAATCAATACTTAGATGTAGTCAAAAAGCATTGGTATTTGCTACAAGAAGTGCCTGAACTGGTAGACAAGATCGGACATTCTCCTATTTTTAGTTTTAGAAATAATAAATCCCTTAAACAACATCTATGTCATGGTGAATTATCTAGAACTATTATTAGACCCAATCGGCATGGTACTTTTCCATGCAGGAATTGCAGTGCTTGTCAATTTATATATAGCAAAAATAAATATGTACATCCTACTAGGAAATTTTCTTTGTACACTAATCAATACACTGATTGCAGATCTACAGATGTGGTTTTTATGTAGGAAAAACAAATAGAATTCTTAAAGATCGTATTCTAGACCACCTAAGAGATATTAGTAATAATAAACCATTAAATGCTCTAGCCAATCATGTTATGTCTATTGGCCGTTCTCATTCCTTTAAGTTCTTTGTTCTACAACATATTCATAGAAACCCCAGAGGTGGTGACATTGAGAATATCACAGAGGGACATGAACAGAAGTGGATTTTGAAACTTAATGCTGAAAAGTATCCTGGTTTGAATGCTACTACTTCCTTGGTCCCTTTTTTAAAGGCTAGACATCTCAAGCATTAAGATTAGCTAAGTTCTTTCAAAATTAGTCTAATGTATTTAACTATTAGTTTCCAAGTATTCTATTTAACTTTTTCCTGCCTAGTATTTTCCCATGTTTTATAATGATTTTACAAGTTTTTTAAGTGCTTTCTCATGTATAGTATTTGATTCCTTCTTGTACAATGTTTTTAAGCAATGCTTTTTTTAGTTTGAGCATGAGGCTTAATTGTTTTTCACTGCTACTTAATCATTGTGTGATTTTTATTGATTAATTGGCATTTTAGAATCTCTATTTAAGTCTGTGCATTTTTTACTGTGGTGTCTGATGAAGCAACTTTGGTTGTGAAAGCGCTTACCACTTTGTACTTTGCTGTGATTAAACGTTTGCTGTGATCAATTATTACATTGACTCATTTAGGAAAATTAATAATGCAAATATAGATTTAAAAATCTGGTTTGATCTTTTAACACCATTCATAGTTACAAAGAGCTATGCACATAAAATATACAGAGAAATAATTAATTCCTGGGAACAGAAAGGATTTGTTTGTTGGTTTCAATATATCAAAGAACTAATAGTTCTGGATTTACAAACAACAAAAACAACATACAAAATTCCACAACAAAACTAGCTAACTATTCAAAACATTATGACATATTTGCAAGATTTATGAAGAATAATTAGTAATTCTTCATTTAAAGAAATAACTAAACTTCTGAACTACCTATATACATTCATATATAATGATTATGACATAGGAAACACCCAAATCCTCATATTGGAATTATATAACAAAAGGACACTCATTACAGCTAACTGAAGAAATTAAATCAAATATTTTATTATCAATAAAACATACATCCTTTACACAATACTGGAAAGTTTTTAAATAGAAATGCTTGCACAGAGCAATTTTAACTCCAGATAGAATTACTAAAATGAATTATTCTACAAACAGAATACGTTAGAGGTGTGAGCAAATATACAATGCATATTGAAATCATATTTTTTCAACTGTGTTAAAATTAAGCCATTTTGAAATGGTATTAAAAACTTTTACAAGCTTTATTTAAAGAATTGCTTAACTTATTTAAAGTTCTAGTATTATTAAATGTGTACAAAGGTCCTCATTTGAATGAGTCAAATATGTATCTAGTTTGGACAATACTTTTGTTATACCTATAAAATAATTGTAAATATTGAGCTATGTTATAGTGTCAGGCTGATGTAAATAGTGTACATAGTTATTTAAGATGTTATATACAAATACTATGAAATTTATTCAACTGTATATGAAAAATAAAAAAGATTTTGAGAAAAAAAAAATAAGCAGAGGGAAAGGAAGTAGTAAGGGTACCAGATTGTTGTGTCTAGCTACTCCATAGTTCCCTGAAAGTACATTTTCAAAGAGAGGGATATAGATATATGATATGAACTACCACTATGATCAGTGGATGAAAAATCAACTGAGAACCGATAAGGAAAACAAGAGGCAGGTGATGAAGGGAGAGGGTAGAAGATAGGGATGTCGGGGCCAAAATGTTAAATGAGTTTAAATGGTAGGCAATACATGCACATTGTCATCTTCCACCATCAAGTATATATAATATGAAGAGAAGATGGGTTTCTAAGCAATACATCAATAAGCCTTGATGGTAGCAATGCTGGCAGTTGTAGAACCAAAGGCTGAGATGTGAAATGAGTTTTGCAAGGCCAAAGATAATGATTTTCTGATTACCATAAAGAGGTTCTGGCAAAACCCTGATTACTCAGAAAGGGAGTAGGAATTTTTACTGAAGTTATCCATAAACAAATCCAGAAAATGTCTAGTCTTGACTGAAGATATTGTAGAGCTATAGAAAGAAAACTTTGAGGAACTCTTAAACTTTGCAGGATTTTCCCTCATTTGAATACAAAGTATCAACAGCAGATAGTAGGACTGGATCACTGTCTATATATGAGTTCATTGTGAGAGACATCTGAAATGTTGACGTTGCTAAGCATTGTGAAGTTATTATAGTTGAAATACTTTTTCAATGTTGTGTTGAAGGTTGCAACAGATCCTCCATCTTGGCAAACTTGACATAGTCATACCATTTTAAGAAAAGGGAATATAAAAATGCCATTCTCTTACAAAAAGATCATGTTTCTTAGTTTCCTTGAGATTAATAGGCCAGGGTTCTGGAAAGGAACTTAATTCCTAAGTCAAATATGTAATTCAGGAGGAGCAAATCACATTCTGTTCAGGCTGTGAAGTCAACTTTTGGTCTTCAGAAAGATTTGAAGTGGGGTGGCATGGAAGGTGGCACTGGTGTGGTGCTACAGAAGTCATATAAGTGTACTGTGTCACATGTATGGGAGGTGTTACATCTGTCAGGGGTTCTGGGGTCACTGCTGTATGTGATTTGATCCAGGTTTTATGAGATGCTAGACTTGTCTTCAGTTTCTATGTTAAGTCAGATACATTCAGCATGGATATAGGACTCTACATATCCAGTGTCTTTTCTCTGCAAATGTTTGTGATTTGCATAGGTAGTAGATCTGCAGATTATGGAATTTAAATGCTTGAGAGGACTGCATCTTTCTTCTATTTGAAAATAATCCTGCCTTCTGTGCCCCTGATATCTGGGATTTCCAGCATTCACTGCTGAGTATAAAGTGGTTGGGATGGAGATTAGAGCAAAGAAATCTGAAGACCTAGCACTGTCTTGGGAAAGAGTGGACTGTTATCAGCACTAGATTGCCTGGCAGTAGCAGCCTCAGGAGGAGAAGTTTTAATATCCTGTGACATCGATCACAAAGAAAGGTAGAAAGGATATTGACCAGTGGGGTGATACAGATGCAGCAACACTGGATGCATAATACCTAAATATGACGTTAAAATGACAACTGAGTCATAACAAAGTACTCAGCTTGTCAGTATAATTATTGTTCCTTTCTTAACTGCAGTCATGAACTTTGACTAGAAATTAAACAATGAGATCATGGATATAAGAAGTGAAGATAAAGTAGCAGGGTAGCTGAGCTCACTTGTTAAGACAGAATGAAGAGTTGCAGTAATACAAGAGGATCTCAAAGCAGAGCTTCTTCAACACTGAGATGAAATGAAGAAGTTCTGATGGGTTAAACACCTTGTGTACCTGTCCCTCAGCGTCTCACTTGTGAGGTATACAAGTCATGGCCACTATGTGAAGGAAGTATCAGTTTACACCTAGGAATGGCTGAAGTAGTTATGTCACATAGCTTCCCAGGATTCTGTGGGACCACATAAAGAATGTTTCTTCAAAGTCTAACTTAAATTCCTCAGATTGCTTCCAAACTGACCATCACCAGGACAAGTGCCTTAGCAAATCAAAGCTAAGCATAGAATAACATTTTCCTGATAATGGCCTGCCAAGATATGTTACTTATTTTAATTATTTTTTTTTTTATTTTAAAATAAGTTAAGACTATGAGTATGTGAGTATTTATGTGTGTCCCTTTCTCCTTGCTTGCTAGTAATAATAGCATTTATATCATTAGAGATGTTACCTACCCTTAAACATTTTCTGCAAGACATATCATCTTTGGAAAACTTTCTTCATTACCACAGAGACTATGTAGCAAATGAGTCATACAGTGTGAAATGATTCAAACCTCATGACAAGAGACATGACTCATCAGAACACCGCATTTCAGAACACTAATTACAGATAAAAAGGGACTGTATCAACAAAGCAGGAATCTGTGCCGAAAATGCAATGAAAATTATCCATTTCTTTAACATAAATCAAATAATTGCATGCATTCAGGGACAACTTAAAAAAAAGCATCAGGCTTACTTTGTTGATTCAGAGGTGAGACATTTAGAGAAACTGACATTGGGAAAATGCTTGTATTTTTTTATGTGTAGTTCATGTTGGTGCATCAGCACTCTTAATGTTTTCCTTTTGTCAAGCGATGGTATTCTTTTAATGATGAGTTGTCTCATCAGTGTAGCTCTTTGCTTAATATTTCTATTTTATATAATAAATGTATGCGAGTAGTATTGGATTCATGTGCACTTAAGTGTGCTTTTGAATATCATATTCCTTTGAAGATGTATTTGTACCCATCCAGTTATCAGATGACCTAAACAAGCAGATGCACGCAGACACACACACACACACACACACACACACACACACACACACACACACACACACACACACACACACACACGCACGCATGCACGCACGCACACACACACACACACACACACACACACACACACACACACACACACACACAAACACCACACACTCACTTACTCACCTACACAGAGACATTCACATTCACAGTCATATACACTTGGACATCAAATATTCACATGCCCAAGCATACAAAAACAGACACAAATATAGATATATATTTACATCTGGTTACCGTTCATTTTGTCGAATGTTGCTTTGTTCGACAAATGCTAGGAATCATGAAGATTGTTAAACATTCGGATAGCAGAACATCTGATATCTCAAAGTACCACTTCTTCAAAACCAATGTGTGGGAAGTTGTAGGGGGTTAGAGTATATACATGTTTGTTTGGGTGTTAGGGTTACAGTAAGGGTTAGGTAACAGTATAGGTTCTGTATGACTACATGCAAGTGTGTATATTTCAGAATTAGGGTCATGATCAGAAAAGGCATCAGATGTTATGTTTGTAGTGTGTGATGGTACATTTTTGTTTGTCTGAGTCTGAGTGTATCATGTGTACTGAAAATGTTATGGGAAGGGTTTTTTAAGGTATGGTGTAGAGTTAGGATTGGGGGTAGGAACAAGGCTAGGGTTAGGATTAGCACGCATTACTGAGATGGGGAGGGAGGCAGACAATCCTAACCCCATACTGTCACTATTTAGACAAATTGGAGGCTACTGTTATGAGGACAATTTAATATAAAGATCAGGAAAGGAACTTGCTGCCCTTTTTCAATGTTTCACTCATTCGATGTTTAGGTAATTGAGCCTTACGTATGTTCGATCTTATTTTTGTCTGTGTGTTTTGTTTGACATTAAGCAAGTTTGATCATACACAAATAAATTATATATCTATATATCTACATCTATATTTACACCTAACTTTATCTATTATCTATCTATATGTCTGTATGTATATTTTTAAGGATGAAAGTGGATAACAATGGATGATAATCTTTAATTTGACCTGCATACACAAAATTATTTCTTGAGAGTGCCAAACTTGTATTAAAAATTCACCAAAAGCTAGGGATGCTTTGCAGAGTCAAAAGCATTCTTACCAATACAACTGAAACTACACTAGCCACTACTTACCTCCACCCCTCACTGCTTTATGATGCATACATCCTTACTAAACTCCAAGCATAACAAAAAGCAAAACTTGAACAATTCTATAATCAAGTGGACTAATTTGCTGCAAATACACTTTCCGGAACGCACCAGTGTATAGCACCAAAAAGCTTAAATTGGTTAGAACTACCCCATTATCTGACATATACATTGCTTCTTACCACCTATAAAATTATTCAGCATCCATCTGCTTGTCCAGCACTAAATATCATTCTGTACATCTATGTTCCCAATAGTCATTATGATCCAGTGGCCAAAAACTTCTAAGCCTGCCAAATCTGCTGGGCATGGTCTATACTCATACCATGTTGTTAAGGCCTGGAACTCCTTACCTGTATCCATCAGATTAATACCCTCGCCCCAGTCCTTTAAAATCATTATGTAAGACTACCTAGCCAAAACCTAGTTCTGTTCTTGCTCAACCGTAGCATATACTATAGTTTGAAATATGAACATGTACAAATACATAGCTTACACCTCATTGCTTTCCCTTCTTCACTCACTTGCTTACTAATTAGTTTCTCTCCCCTGACTCTCTTTCTAAATATGCCATGACCCATTTTTTTTCCTCTCACTTCATATTTCAATTCATTTTTGTATTATACTAACTTAATAAAAAACAAAGCAACTAGTGGTCTTAAAACTTTGTTGATTAGCTCAGTCACAATAATTTCCAAAAATCATGAAACCCATGTAGTGTTTCAAAGCAACAAGCTTTTATTCACCACAGACAGTCAGAAAAAAAATTAATTTTTATTCAAAAATATTATACTATCTTACTTTTAATTTCTCTATAAACTGACTAACATTTCTCTAAATATTAAATCATTGTCACATATGTCGTAGCTATTCTTAACAAATGTTTTCACACTATGTCTAATTTGGTATAATTTTTTTAAACTGTAGATTTTTTTTTTAAGATTGTAAAATTGCTGTTTGTAAAATGCTTTTGTAATACTTTGGAGCTTTTCTTCTCAGACCTTTGCTGAAAATGGGCACCTTCCTAGTCGGACTTTCTCTGTAATGAAATGTCAATGAATGAATAAATACATAAATTTATATATGGGTCACTGTTAAAAGACTGAATGATCAAAACAGTGCACATCAGAAGATCAAGCCTGAAAACCCAAAATTCCGGAAGCTTGAACGGAACAAGAATAAAGCCTCTCTGCAGCCCTCATGTGGTGGGCTGCACTCAGCACACCCAGCACTTCCCTTGCTAATTATGTATACCAAATCTCAGCTCACACTACAGAGGGAAAGGGGGAAAAATCCCAATCCTGGTCTATGAAGGTCCATGCTGTTTAAGCTTCTTGGTTTTCATCATTCCAGGCTTGATCTACTGATGTTTGTTCTTCTGAGCTTTTAATATTTCAATATTTTATAGCTATAGATATATAAATATAGACATTTGTGAGCAATCCTGGGACACTATTTCAACTCATTAGTTCCCAGTATATGAATATTGAAAACCAGTGAATGGAAAACCTAAAAAATAAACAAAAAAATAATTTTTTCATGCATACTCCCACACAGTCCAACACATTGTAATGAAGCTCACCACAGTATCAAATCTTTGAACAAAAGCCACTCAACCACAACTCCCTTGTATTTTCTATAACTCTCATTCTATGAAATTTTTTTTTTGTGAGATGTGACTCACAGATAGGAATCAATCAGAGAATTTAGGCTTAGGGAGTGGAAAGAAAGCCTCAGTACTGAGAATGATAGAGAAACTTAGATGTAGGCATCAAGAGAGGAGTTTTAAGGTGAATGTCAGGGTTTTGGGAGTGCTATGCAGCTTAGTAAAAATCAGAGTTTTGCTGTTTTCAATGAACAGCAGTCTGTGAATCTTTTTTGTACTAACATGATATATAAGAAACATCTTTCTTGTAACTTCTTTATAAGTGTGGCTTGCATTAATAAATCCTACCTGGGCTTCACTTATTAGGCCTGGTAGCATAATTATGAATTTGATAGTTGCTATATGTGGAAGCAAAGTACAGATGTGGAAACCTGTTTTTCTTCAAAAAGAGTGAGTACTGTCATACATTCAGGAAGGTGGTCTAATACATGTTAGAAAGTTTTATGGTAGTGATTTTTTTGAAAAACAATGTCACTTCTAGTTGCTAGACTTCTGAATGGAAACTATCTACTATAGGATGTTTCCTGTTCTTATTTTTAATTACTGAGCTTGAAAACATAATTATCTGCAACATAATTAGCTGATGTAAGATTCAAATTCATAGCAAAAGAGAGAACTGGATGGGAAAATATACTCAAAAAGTAAGTACCTGAGAATGCAGAATTAAGAGCTTTGTCACAAAACTAAGAATAGTATGAGTAGGAGGCCAGTAAAATAGTTTGAATGGAGAGGCGTAGATATAATGGAAAAGTATACTAGATACCTTGAATTAAATGGTGAGTAATCTAGTTAAATGTCATTCTCTGTTTCAGTGTAGCTTGACTGTGCATTCATTCTGCTGTATGTCCTTGGTTAAAACTAGTAATCTTAAAATATAAATACAATCTCCATATTTAATGATTTTTGAGATAAAGTATTCATTTATAAAACATTGTAAGCTAAAAGCCATAAATGAGTAGTGACAGATTTATTTATTTATTTATTTACTAAGTAATAATTACATAATTCCTGCAGTGTTCAAAATTATACAGTGTTTCTTGTGTCATAGTTTGAAGTGCATCTATATAACTGGGTGATGATATTTATTTATGCATTTATTTATTCATTTACATTTGTTTAGTGCACTGATCACCCTGGGTGAAATACAAAACATTTCACAAACCAAACATATAGAAATGTAAACAATGACAGAACAGTTAGGAGTAATTGCATAGAATAAATAATTAAAAAAAAAAAAAAATATATATATATATATATATATATATATATATATATATATATATATATATACATATTCTAGTGAACAAGCACAGTGCAGTATATAATACATGCATTAGTTTCTGAAGTGGGTCAATTGCCAGTGAATTTTGAGAGAGGAGAAGAAGCTTGGAAAAGGAGATAGGTTAAGTGATATGTCCTGCGTTGAAGTAGGAGTATTTGACTTTGATGAATAAGTAACTATTGAGTTGCATTTTGAATTTGGAATGAGTGCTGATTTCCTTAATGTCAATGGGGAGAGCTCACCAAAGAGTAGGTGCTGAGAGGAGAAGCGTGTGCAGGCCTGTGGAGTTTGGTTCTAGGGGTAATAAGACTCTGTGTTGTTTGGAATAGTGTCTCAGGTTGTATGCAGAGGATTTTTTCATGAGGTCTAGCTGCAGGGGGAGTAAATGTGTGGAGTTGGAGTAGATTGTAGAGTTGGCATCCTAAAAGTAGTTTAGATCTTTGTTTTATGGGTAGCCATTTGGCTTTCTATAGGGTGATAAAGTGATGCTCACAGAGAGGTGAGTTTATAATGAAGTGGCAAATAGTGTTAGAGATAGTTTGGAGTGTGGCAATTTTTTTCTTAAGGGCAGAAGCAAAAATATGGAGTTCATACTCAAGCAGAGAAAGGAGAAATCATCTGCCAATGGCTGTTCTAGCTGGTTGAAATTGAAAAGAAAAGATCTTTTTTTAACCCAGAAGAGGAGGGAGTTTATTTTGGATCTCATTTTGTCTATGTGGAAAAGGAAGTTTAGTGACTATTCAAGCCATAGTGCTAGGTATTTGAAGGTGGAGGCTCCCACTGTGGAATGGTTGTGTTGGTCAAAGATAGTTAAAAAGTCAGGTAGTCTGTAGATTTCCAAAAAGCATAGTTTTGGTCTTGGTGGGGTTGAGAAACAGTGTATGGTTCATGAGCCATTGTTGCAGCTCATGCAAGTCTGACTGGAGTTGGCATTGAATGTTGGAGTGAGGGTGATCTGATTGGTGAATTACCAAGGTATCAGCATAGGTTAAGTAAGGGGGGAAAGGTCACAAGGAAGTTTGTTAATGAATACGGAGAAGAGGAGTGAGGGCAAGAATGTATCCTTGTCAGTAATGGAGCCTTTGGATATAAAGTGAATCATCTGTATATTGCAATAGTAAGGCATTTTTAAGTTTGTTATAAACTCTATTAATAAATATGTTGAACAGCATGATTGGGTTAAGTAACTTGCTCAGGAAAACACAGAAGGTAACAGGAAACAGAGAAATTAAAACTTGGGATTAGATGATGAAGGCATTTAACAAACCATACCCTTAATCCGCTAAACTTAACTGCTAATAAAGTGTCAGTCATCTCATAAGGTTACCCATGCTCAGTCACCTTTAAAATGCTAAGCATTGTAACAAAGGCTGCCTTTCACTTCAAGGATGACAATAACTTACTGTATTTCTGACCTTCATGTGTCCTCAACTCATAAAATATTAATTCCTGAATGGAGTACAAACTAACAGTTGAAAATTATTAGGATGATATAACTGAGAGCTTTAGCATGGTGACTACTCAACCATCTGTCCATGCATGCACCCATTCAACCATACATGCATTTATCCTCCCATCAGTTCAGTCAGCCAGTCATTTCATTCTAACAATTCTTTACATTGTATATTCTGGTGACAGTAACTGTGACTGTGGTAATGACGCAAGTAGGCAGTCCATATACTTACATATCCCCAGCAGCAGTCTTGACTATATTCTGCTGGATCATTAGGATTTTCCAGACAAGCTGAGAGATAAACATTCCTGAGGATTCAATAAACTCCATGTAGGCTTAGCAAGATGCCTATATGGAGTTTACATGTTTGTGAGATGAGCAGCAGCAGTGCTAGTCACATATGCATGCTGTGCATCGTGCTTACATGGACACAAGTGAGGATTCATGGACAACAGCAATGTTTCCTGTCACCTTGAAGAGAAGACTGCACTGTCAACTCCTAATGGTTATGCATCACAAAGAATACTTACATATGACCAAAAAGATGTGTGGAAACTCACTGTGGCAAATGTGATACACTTGAGTAAATCATCCCTGGGACATGTATGGTGAGGTACATGCAAAAGTATGCATTGTACTCAGTCATTGGTGTAATGAGGGCTGGTAACAATGGGATTTTAATATCTTTTGATATAGATGGCCTACCCATACTCAGGAGTTGTGCTACAAACAAGCAATTTGTCACTACAGTGATCATTGCTGGTGTAAATTTCACTGACTAACTACCTGATTACCCAGGTAACGTATCACTCGGACTGCTCATAGGGATGTTTTGCCTGTATTGTAATTAGTATGTGTATTTGCTTTCAAAAAGGGATGACTTATGCTTTTTGTTCATCTAGTGTGTCTCCATGGCTCTGCCAATGCTCATTTGTGTGTGTTAATGCATTCTGCAGAATATCACTAGCATTCTGGGATTCAATAATTGTCCACGATTTGCAGTCGTCCACAAAGATGGTTAGACTAAGGAAGTCCGAGTTTGTCTTGACTTCTGAGAGTTAAATACTGAATGGGAAAGGGCCTAGTGTAGAACCCTGATGTATGGACCTGGTCACTGGAGTCTTGCTAGAGGTGACTTCACACACTTTGACATTAATGTGCCCTATTTCTGATATACTTGTCTACCCACTTGGTGACATAGGTGTTTATTCCCACTTGAGACAGTTTTTCTGTAACACCAGAGTGTGGATTTGTGTCAAATGCCTTTGCCAGATCAAGTTATGTGGGATGACATTCTTTTCCTAATGCATGCCTTCGGTGAAATTTTTAAAGATGTCAACCAGATGTAACAGACATGATGTAGTCTTAACAAATAAAAAATGGGTTGTGTACACAGTCAGGATATTACATGTGTCTTTTTTGATAAGGTCCATGATAAGTCTTTGGTCTGGCTCACAGATGAGGAGAGTCAGGATTACAGGTCTATAATTCCCGACATCAGGTGTTATTTCCCCCTTGTTCAGATGGATGACTGTTGCTGTACACCACTCTGACAGAATATAGGCTGTCTAGAGGCTGTGTTTAAGTAGGAATCAAAATGTGTCTGCTACATCAGATTTTAAGTTATTGTATAGGCAACCGAGGATGCTGTCATGGCCAATTAATTCTTTGTTTAAGCTATAGAGAGTGCACAGATCAGCTGCTGTCTTCAGAAAAAAACTCAGTAATGTTTGCATGTATACTTTGGCTGATGGACATTGAGGACAGGGGGGTGCATTTTGAGGCAAACTATCAGCTTGCAGATTGTCTATTTTCTCTGGTTGAGTATGGCTGGTGGCATCCAAAAACATCTCTGTACTTAACTGTATATTCCCCTTAACATTTCATACTTATTTAAAAAATGATTTTTGACAACAACTCCAAATACACCCTTGGGGTATGCATCACATGCCACACAGTGGTACTGTTCTCACAGTCATTCTACTCTACCTCTGTCACATAATTACATCAAATACACATCATATGGCTATATGTTTTTCATTGGAAAGTTGTGTGTAAGTGCTCTGATACAATATATGGACACATTACGAATGAAGTAGATGTGGCTCATGCAGAACAGTTACTGATACAAATGCTGATAGTCAGATAATGCTGCTGTGGACCACACCGATATTCTTTCGGAACAGCAACACAATTGTGCATACAATGAATTCCACAAGATTGCAGTTGAAGCAAAACGTGTTATATGTTTGTGTATATCACAGCATTACATGTGGATGAAACAAGGCTTTTGTAACTATATAATCAGTATGACATTATTCTGAAGTATGTCACAGAGTATTTAATGATGATAGGTATATATATATATATATATATATATATATATATATATATATCACAAACGTGTGTCATACAGCAAGTGTCACTGTGATGGTTGAATGAGAAATGTGTAGAATGTTGATATGCTCCACTACAAAAACACATGCCTTACCAAGCCAACAGTATGCATAGTATCATCCCATGTCAACAGTTCTCAGGAGGCATATTATTACAGCTGTTATGGAAGGAACATGTAATCAAATGGCATCAGCACCCATCAGTACATTACCTGATATTACAGTTTTAATAACCCCTTCTAGGGCTACCATACATCCACACCTCAACACAGCAAATGTGGATGACACCAACATTAACATGTGAAATGTTCATAGAATCATAGGACATTACTAGGCTAAAGGCCAACATCATATAAAATCCTAGCTATTATTATACCATTTGAACCAAAATCACTATATCTATATGACAGAGGATAGTAAATGTATTTGCATAGGTGTTCATTTGATTGCATTACATACTGCCTGGGTCCATATGTGACCTGTACAACTCCATGACAGAATCAGCAAATGTATATCTAGAGGTCTGAACATGGCTTGCAGAGGCTCATGGAAGGACTCTGCTTCATGATTCATATATGCATCTTTGAGATGAGAAAATCCTTTATTCCTCTGCAGGAATGATATTTTCCGGACAGAGGGAAAAGGGGGATGTTGGATTCATGGGGCTATATTAAAAGTTCTTCTAGGTGACAGTTAAATGAAAAGAGATTAAAAAAAATCATACAATGACGGTAATGTACCACCAACCACACACACACAACAGCTGACAGGGTCTGATTTGAACTTTAAACCTGTGTAAGTATAAAAGCTGTATTCCATACAGTGTAAGATTAGCACCTCCACATATGTCTGACTTTAACACTGTCATGGCACACTTTATAGATAATGATAGCATCATTGTGTGCTGAGAAGAAGATATCGGTAGGAGTATCTCACATAGATGTGAAGTCACACCTCGGTGTAAAATTGTCTCATTAATGTTATTTGAATGAACACACACTCAAGTTAACTGCTTTCAGATTAGAATCCTTAACTATCTAGGTTACAGGAGCTATGACATTAGTGCCACAGCAAACGTTTGACTTAAATATTCTCAGAGTACACTTTATAAAGGATGACATCGTCAGTGTATGTTGACAAGAAGATGTTTGGAGAAGTGTCTGACATAGCTGTAAACTCACATGAAGTTCTAAAATTTTTACCGGGTCTATGTCAAATAAACGAATGCTTGAAATGTCGATCGTCATATGGTCGAGACCATATGATCGACATTTCAAGTGTTCGAAGGTTGGTGTTAATGGTGCCATACAGTGCAGAATAGGAGAATTTCCCTTTTCTGCACTGAAGTGCGGTCTTGGAGTTGGTATATTTAAGTATGGGGGTGTGGGGGGTGCAGGGTGGGCTTGCCCTGCTCGCACTGTTTTCGGTATGATTTTCTTTTTTTTTTTTTTTTTTTTTTTATTATATATTCTAACTTTTAAATATTGACCATATGGTCTCGAACATATGGTATTCGACATTTTGACAGTTCGAATATATAACATAGATCCTTTTTACCAAAGTGATTATTGAATGAACATACAAACACAAACGCTAGTTAACTGCAGTAAGATTGGAACTCCTACCTAAATGTCTATAAAATACAGTATTTAATGCAAGGACCACAGTACAAATCTGGTGTACATTGTGTCAGAAAGCACTTTATAGCTGATGACATCAGCTGTCGGGTGAAAAGAATATGCACTAGGAATGTTTCACATGCTGTTCTAAAATGACTTCTTGAACATGAACTAACTGAACACAAACCAGTTGACTGCAATGAGAATAGAATCCCTACCTATTTGCAGAGGGCAGTACTTAACAAAAGCACCACAGCACAAGTCTGATTCTCAGAGTGTCAGACAACACTTTATAGCTGATGACACAGCAGTCTCTGGTGAGAAAAAGATGGTAGTAGGAGAGAGAGAGAGACATACCTGCTGTTCTGAAAAAATCTTCAGAATATGAACTAACTGAATACAAAAATACACACATGTTTACAGAACAGGTGTCCACAATGAGACTAGAACCCCTACCTAACCATCTGCACAACACAGTACTTAACACAAGTTCCATGGTACAAGTCTGGCTTTCATGCGGTCAGACAATACTTTATAGCTGATGACATCAGCAGTATCTGTTGAGAAGAAGATGGCAGTAGGAGTGTCTCACATGTCATTCTAAAATGGTCTCTACAATGTGAACTAAATGTACACACACACACACACGCAGGCACACACGCGCGCACACACACACACACACACACACACACACACACACACACACACACACACACACACACACACCAGTTGACCGAGAACCCCTAACTAAGTGTTCTTGGGAAAAACAATATTTAACGCATGCATCACAGCACAAGTCTGGCTTTTATAGTGTCAGACAACACTTTATAGCTGATTATATCAGCAGTGTCTGGTGAGAAAAAGATGGTAGCCAGAGTGTCTTACGTGCTGTTCTAAAATGATTGCTAGAAGGTGAGCTAACTGAAGGCACACAGACACACACACACACACACACACACACACACACACACACACACACACACACACACACACATACACTAGTAGACTTCAGTGGGACTAGAAGGTAAGCTAAATGAACGCAGACACACACACACTTGTTGACTGCAGAGGGACTAGAACCCCTATTTAACTGCTTACAAAGCACAGTACTTAACACAAGTACCACAGGAGAAGTGTGGTTTTCACAGTGTCAGATAACACTTTATAGCCGATGATATCAGGAGTGTCTGGTGAAAAGGAGATGGTAGTAGGAGTGTCTCACATACTGTTCTAAAATGCTTTCTGAATGTGCACTAACTGAACACAAGCACATACACACCAGTTGACTACAGTGATATTTGAACCCCAACCTGACTAGGTGACATAAGCTAAAGAACACAGTATTTAACACAGGTCCCACAGCACAACTCTGACTTTTACTCTGCTACTGGACAATTTATAAAGGATGGCATCATCATTGTATGTTTGGGAGAAGATGTTGGGAGGCCTGTATGAAATGGATGTGTACGCATGTATGACTGTCAAAATATTTTTTCACCATAGGAATGGATTGCTGTCAAAAGGATGCAGACTCATGTTCTTCAAACTTCACACACGCACACCACTTGACTGCAGTGAAATTAGAACCCCTACCCAATTAGTCCTACAAGAAAGAGAACACACTATTTAATGAGAGCACCATATCACAAGTCAGACTTTTGTACTGTTGCTGGACAATTTATAGCAGATGACATCATCAATGTATGTTTGGGAAAAGATGTTGGGAGGCCTATGTGAACTGGATGTGTAGGTGTGTATGACTGCCAAAAGTATTTGTTCTTCATGGGACTGGATTGCTACCTGTAGTTACCTGTAGGATACAGACTCATGCTTTTCTAACTACACACACCAGTTGACTGCAGCAAGATTATAACCCTTACCTAACTGGTTACATAAGCTAGAGAACACAGTACTTAACACAAGTGCCACAGTACAAGCCTGACTTTTGCACTTTTGCTGGACAATTTATAATGGATGACATCATCATCGTATGTTTGGGAGAAGATGTTGAAAGGCCTGTATGAAATGGATGTGTAGGCATGCACGACTGTGAAAATATTTGTTCTCCATGGATCTGGATTGCTGATAGTCACCCATGCTTACGCATAGTTGCACACACATAATGTGGATGTTGTGGTAAGTTAACCTACACCTAAATATTTTGTTTCTATCTACAGAGCATAGTAGTTAATAACTGTACAATCCCTACAGTATGCTTTTGACTTGTCATATCAATCTTTATAGATGATGACATCAGCATTGTATGATGCAGATAACATATCCTATTATGAGAGTGGTGTGCAAAGTGTGAAATTCCCATTTTCTGTTGTGGTTCCAATATGAAGGTTTACTTTAAAAGACAGCTTTTCAAACTAGATGCAATAAGCTGTCAGGAATCCATGTTGCAGAAGTGAGACATATGTACCTGTTTATCAATATGCTGTGTATATTGCACACTTACAGTCTCACACACACACACACACACACACACACACACACACACACACACACACACACACACACACACACAAGCTCGCGCACACACACACACACACACACACACACACACACACACACACACACACACACACACACACACTCATTTTTGATTATCATGGCTGCAACTGCAGATGTACGTGTGTTCATATTTGTGATGAATTCATCTCCACATTAAGACATGTATAAGACAATCTCAATGTTTATTGTCAGTATAAAGCTTTAGATGATGTAACAGTGCAGTTGTGCTATCTATATTTGTAGTGTAGTTGACATTTGGTAAGTACTACTGACATATCCATTTTCAAGTGCATGGTTGTAGAGCACACGAGTCTTAGTAAGTATGTGTTCAGTCACTAACAAGTACATTCCCTTTAATTGTATTTTTACATGGATTATAATTTGATGAAGGCTAACTGTGCAGTAGACATAGTAACACATGACAATTATCTCTTTTCATAATGCACCACCAAGCAACTGATTTGCATAATTGATGGCAAAGTGTCTGTGCATGCGATATTCACATTTAATGAATACAACATAAACTTGGGAATTAATTATGCATGTATGCTAGGGTAGAACTGCTAAGTGGCAATGCATGGCCATCAGCACTTTGAACAGTACTGAATGTTAGAAATACACTTGCTGCTTAGCTTTCCCTGTAGTGACAGGTATAAAAAAGGTAGACTTATTTTTATAGCACAGATGGCACAGGGTTCAAATGCAGGTCCATCTAATTTTTTTACACATGATGTCAGGATGGCATTACATAAGTAAATGTGATTATTGCAAATCTAAGAAGCAATAACTACAGTGAAGTACTGTATAAAAATAAAGAGCAGTTAAGTGATTAACGTCAAAAGTACACATATGTATTTGGTTTGCTTTACATCCAACAATGTAAATAACTGTTCAAGTATATGTTTAAAAGTACTGTCTTTACCCTGCTTTAACTCTGTGTTCCTTTAGCACAGTGAGTTTAAGCACCATTGCATGGAGGTAACTGCACTATGCCATAGGACACAAAGAGCCATTCACCATCGCCCAGTATTGGTGTGTGATGCCAAACTCTTCACAAACGCAGAGGACAAAAGGTGAAGGCCTTTATTAGGCACTTAATATTTATGTGCATGGTATGTGATTCTATTTTTTGACAATATTAAAGGTGTGAAAATGGGATAGATAGGAAAGTGAAGAGATGGTGGCAAGCAGGGGGAGAACAGGTGGGAAGCAATATAGCAATTTGAAGGAGGGAATTAGAAAAGAACCATAGCTATCCACTTCTTCAAAAGTGTAATATGAACATGTATACAAAATTGCATACATTTGGATTGTCACCGCAACACAGATAGGTGACAACAAAGCAATCATGTTGTATAGTTAATTGGATCAAGTCAAGTGTGTTGAGAAGACACATGTGCAAAGTGGAGAGCTATGTATGAGACATTTTTTTGTGGGACAGGTGTCCAGTTTTTTTTTTTTTTATTTTTATTTCCATAAGACAGGAATGTTGGGTAAGTAATATAGGTATGTCAGGGTCAGGTAAGTAGGGTAGTTGAGAAAATGGGTGCAGACAAACAGGACAAACAAGACAGAGACAAGGATGATAAGAGACAAAAAAGGTTGTAGGACACCATGATTGGGGATAGGGAAAGACACTGGAGGCCCATGCCAGTCAAGCATGGGGACAATGAGGATCTAGCTCTCACCCTCAGAACTGTCAAAACTGCTCCTTTCTTCAGCTTCCTGTTGGAGTTCTTGATGTTTTTGTTTTCTCAGCATTCCAATGAGCATCTTCTCCAAATGGCAAAGGCATGCACCAGTGGTACCTTCTATGACCTCATGCATCATGCCTGGCAGCTTCTGGCTGGTGACAAAATCCCCACCTCCACCAATACTCTCATAGGGTATGAATGTACTAGTTGTCAGGGAAATGTTCCCTGATGTTCAGGGCCCAGGTAGTGCAGGGGCTGCAGAGGCAGTACTGCCATGTTGCATTTCAGATGTGCTGGATGTCAGTGCAGAAGCTGTTGAAGGGATGGCAGGCTGAGCCGCACTGGTCAGCTTACCTCATTGTCTTCAAAATCATTTTGTCAGTTGTCAGAAAAGTATGAAATCAGAATGTTGTGATCACACATAAAAAAAAAAAACAATAGAGATAAGGGGTTGATTAAGAAAAAAAACAAGAAAAAGATAATTAGAACAATCATATGTCACATATAATAATTATTACAATACAAATATATTTTTACTTTTCTGTGATCTGTAATTTTTAAAAATACAAAATAGGACTGAGAGTTGTTCCAAATGTTTGTAGAAAGATGCATATATTGCACATATGTTTTTAAAAATAATACAGATTAGGTTAACAAAATGGCATTTATGCCAATTTTGTTGAAATTAATATTAAATATTTTTTTATTATTTTACTATGCATTTGTTACTGATGGGATATGAACCCACAGCATCTGAATACACTATTACAACTGACTCCTATAATTACCTTGAGCTACTGAATAAAGCATGCATGTTTGATTTTACAGTTAGGATATGCACGCATAATTTGCTACTACTATATAGAAGAACAATATTTATAATAAAATAATAATTTGTGCTGCATACATAACCCTTGCTACTCTCAGTCTTTCTAAGCAATCAGTGTGGGTCTCCCTGTTTACTGAAATCTTTTAGACAGCTGTAAATCAAAGAGGAGAGAAATAGAGAAGAGCATTATGCATACCAGTCTTCACTATCTCCAGCTTTGTATATAATTTAAAGTATCAATATCTGTATACTTGCACAACTGTGGGATGTCAGCAGTCCTAAATTCATCCAACCACTGGTTGAGTTGTTCCTGCTTGTGCCTTTTCAGGTCATTGTAATGATGCCCACATTGCTCTCCATTGCTGGAATGCCAGTCACACTGGAGACAGCCTTGGCAAGACTATTTCAAGCCTCTGATTTATATTGAGATCCAGTACAGTCCCCCTGCAAAAGCCTACTGCTGTGATGCTTTACATGAATATTCTGGACTCTGCTACACCCCATATTCGAACTCTAAATTGGGCTCCTTCCTTCCTAGCTCCTACCATGTCTGCTCAGGTCATACAGCAGCAATTAAAGTATTTTCCCACCAATTTTTGATATCATGTTTAACGGATAGTATGCAAACCCACACAACTATGCCATCTGAGTTTGTACAATATTAAGCAGAGAGCAACACTGTCAACAGAAAGGAAGGCAGTCTATGAAATAGGAAGTATAGTGCGACTGTTGGCATTAGTTTATTGATTGTATTCTGCTGTACCTGTTAGATGACTTAACTTTTGAGACATGTGTTGGGGTGTATACATTTTTTGACTTGACATATTTTTGGGTGGCTTTGCACACTGATAAAAGTAATTTGTACAATGTGGGATTCATACCTATGTAAAATAGATAACACATAATCTTTCACATAGATGTTTTTCCTCCTTGCCACTGAAGAAGTGGTTATCAGACATGCTCATTAATTATATAGACGCATTAAAGAGTGAGAGGTTAACCATGTACATGTATGACCTGACAAGATCCAGGTTTATACATTTGTGTGGATATTACTGTCATTGAGGTATGAAGTCATTGCCAATGCAGAAAAGACACTTTTGTTTACATAAAAATAATTGTCAATATACCATCATTCACACATACAATTCATATGATATCCACTGCTACACATAATTATTGTTATGTATACTTATCTTTATATCATTTTTTATTTTTAAAAATTTATGTAACAGCATTAATAAAATTTGGAGTGCGCTTGATTAGAACCCTGGTTCACATGCATTGTGCCATAAGCTTACACCAATTGACATAATGAAGACTGGACAACAGGTGTAGTTTTGGGTCTATATCACTTCATTGAGTACGTAAATATTGAATGCTGACATCATCAAATATTCACGTACTCTAAGAAGTTATTGTGGGGGGCTGCGCCCTCCCACCCCCCACTAAATATATATTCCCACTCCGAGACCGCACTACAGTGAGGAAAGATCAAAAATCCCCATCTTCACTGTACTGCAGAAAAAATTCACAAACTTCGAGTACGTGAATATTCGACGATGTAAGCATTCGATATTCAGGTACTCGATGAAGTGATAGGGAACCATAGTTTTTACAATCATTACTGTCCAGACTGCTCATTGCAACTAAGGACTTGTTTGTTAGACATGCTCATTAGTTATATATACACATAAAAAGAGTTGAGTGATTAACCATGCATGTGTGTGACAAGAAAGTTCAGAACACAAATTTTTAATTGTAGAGCCATAACTGGACTAATATCCACAGTTAGACAAAAAAATGTGATATCACATGTATGCTCAATCACCCTGCTCTACATAGTTATTTTATGTTTAAGTATTTTTATATTGTTTATTTTTATCTAAATTACAGTGGACCAGCATTGATAAAACTTAGAGTTTGCTGGATTAGAACCCTGGTTCACCTCTGTCTTGGCCATTAATTTACATCTGTTGTTACAGGTAGAGCTAGGCAGCAGGTGCAGTTTTTACACTCATTACTGTATATGAGTGCTGACTGCCATGCAATGCCACTTACTTGCATGTTACAATGTATCTTTTTAGAAAATGACATTGTCTCTTTATTACATGTGGGTCTATATTATATGAATGAAGGTTTATAACTTCGAATACCATATGATCAACACCATATGGTCGAAGTCATAAAACATCAAAGAGTTAAAAAAAAGTAACCTAATGGGCTAAAGCAGGGGGGCAAGCCTCCTTGCACCTTCTACACCCCTGCTCTTTAAACATACCAGTTCCTAGATCGCACTACAGTGCAATAAAGGAAAATCTTCCCTTTATCGCATTATAGTGCGGACTTAGAGTTGGTATATTTAAAGATCGGGGTGGTGGGGGTGCAGCCCCCCCCCCATGTTGTGGGTTCAGGGGGCTTGCCCCTTACCTACAACCCTTAGATTAGGGTTTGTTCTTTTATTTTATTTGTTTTATATATTCAGAGTTTTATAACTTCGACCATATGGTGTCGATCATATGGTATTTGAAGTTATAAAACTTTGAGTACATAATATAGACCCTTGTATGCAACTGTTGGGGAAGCATGCTAACCAATGAGCAATGCATGCTTGCATGATGGAAAGCAAAAGATGTTACAGAGTATCTTTTGAAACTCACAATGTCTCCTTATTGTCTGCAAGTGTTGTGAAACTGCAGGTGATGTATATGTATGCTGATTGTTGCGCAACACCACTTAGCATGTTTGCATAAAGAAGGCAAAATATTTAGCAATATATCTTTTTGAAACTGACAATGTCTCCTTGTTGTCTGCAGCATTAAGGCATGTTTGCAGAGATGTGAACACTATACAAACAAGAGAGACAAAGTTCAGCATGTATTATTATTGTAAAAATGCTTTATCACTAAAAGAAAAATGTGGGAATTGAACTATGATATACCAGTCCGATGTGCTGTGTGCTTCATCATGTTTACCAGGTGTGATACACACACAGTTAATTCACAGATGTAATTTATGCAGTCCTTATCATAGAAGCAACTTCCATTAATTGTAAATTATTTATCCATTTCACTGTATTTGCAATAAGCTGCTTGCCACTTAAATATTAATATTTAAAAAATAAAAACAACATTAGAAAATACATTTAACAAACACTACACATTTCTACACAACTCTCCATCTGAACTATCATACTAATGAGCCTACAAGACACACTTTGCCACAAAAACAACTTTGCAGCAGGACAGCAAATCATGTGCATAAAAGCAATTTCCAAATCTTCGTAAAAGCTGGCTCAATAACAAATTCAAAAGCAGCAAGTAAAACAAAAGAACCAGCTAACACAGGAAAGTTTAAAACACTTAAATCAGCGTATACCTTTAAAACCCTTGCTGAGGTCACACGACTTGACCAGGCAATTTTGAGCTTTCCTGAGTATATTTAAGCAGTATCTATTTATTAGCTTGTTTTTAGATCTGACAAAGCACCTTTGGTGGGAAAGCACTCATCTGTTATATATTTTTACTGTTTTTATTTTTTAGATTAAACAAGTGTTTTATACAGTGTTGTGTTAGCTGGTTATTTTGTTTTACTTGTTAATTTCCAATTCCCCCATAGTATTAACAAGACATATATACTTGTACACTCTCATTTGTTTCTACATTTGTGACTTACTTATTTAGTGCAATGAGTGATCACATAACCATTTATGACTATGTTTGCACTAATGCAGCTCTGTCTTCTCTTTGTATTGTGTTCATTCTTCTCTTATCTGTGATGTACTGTCACAAATGCAGTCTATAGTGTATTTTCTATCAATGTTCTTTAAATGCATGATAAAAATGCATGACACTGAAAAACATTTTTCAGCAAAGGCAGGAGGATTTTGCTATTAGTGAACAAAAATAAGCAATGTGTGCTGTTTAGTTCCATTTAAAAGCTTCATAAAGTTACTTCTGCACATTGTAACTGTACCCTGGGTGACACTCCCAATGCAGACAAAGTAGTCAGCACTTATTTTGCCTGTTTGTGGAATTATTAAATACTGTTTTCTTCACCACAGAAAGATTGGACTTTTTTCTGTTTTGCAAAGTAGTCAGAATTGTTGTGTCATTCTTCTCCCTCCCACTAATCATTCACTGTTGCAATTCATTAGCAACTAATAGTGGGCTACTACCTACACTATGTTTACACTTCCTACATTAATTCAAAGGTTTGGGATTCAGCAATTCTAATGAGTTCACACCTGATTTGCATCTTCACCATGCTCAGAGGCCTGAATCTACACTATGAAAAGGTGACAGTGTAGCTAGGGAACTTGAAGGTGAGGACACGTGTATTCGGGGAAAACAGAAGATTGCTATTCCTTTTGATATATCTGCAGAGAAGGTTTCATACCTTGCTAAGGTATTGTAATTTTCAAGTACATTTTAGATTTTGTTACAAAGCAACTTTCACATATACAGTAGAAATTGAACTTTTATCTCGATGCGCTTCTTATAGTTCACTGTTGACATAGGTATTTTGGCAGACATTTATATTTCTCAGATAGACAGATTATTAACTTTCATCACAAGTATTATTGTTACAATTGTTATCTTACAATCTTCTGTGTTATTTCAGGGAACTGTAATGTACTATTTCAGTGACACAGGGTACTATGCATCTAAGATGGTCCAGAAACACATCCAGGGAAATGGTGGGCACAGTAAGCAGTGACTGGCAATCATATAAGATTGACTTTTCTTTTGTAAATGTGTACACATTGCGAACATTGTGTTGAAAGTATATATAGCAATTGAATTATGTAGTATTCCTTGCTTTGTACAAACCTTCATCTGCTTGTTGTTTTGGGGGTGGGGGAGCCAACTACCATGTGTGTGTTGCAACAACAAATGTATTTCAAGAGGTTTTCTCTTGAAAATGTGCAGTCTTCCTGTTATTTCAGTGGGGAACAGTACATTACTAAAGTGATATTGCTTGTTTTGGACCAATCATTGATGTGGTACAACCACATAATTTTCCAGTGCATAATGTTGAAAAATGTGTATATAAGCAGGAATTTAATGATGTGATATTTATGTGTTGTATCCTTCTTTGTTTTGTGTCAGATATGATTATGGCAATAAGCAGACAAATCCATGTAAAACCCCTCTCACTAACTCTGAAAATTATGTAATAGTGCAGGCATGCAGGCACCATGATGCTCCTCTGTTTGAGAGAGGATGTTCGAATATGGCTGTCAAAATGAACATCTAGAACCAGATAGTCAATGGTGTTCATGCAGTAGGGGGTTGCACCAGGACTTTTGATCAGATGTGTCATAGCGCCACTGATATGACTTCATCAGCCCGGAGGAGAGCAGATGCAGGTGCCTGAGAAGAGCTAGCTATATGGGGCTGCTCTTAAGCCACTACTGACACCAAATGAAGAGTTCCTGTTCATTGTCAGAGATTCAGAGAGCTCAGTGTAAACTGCACACCAACGTGAGACTGATGTTGGGTCTGATGTGTCTCACAGAACATGTATGTGCCAGTAAGAGCTTCCAGGTAAGCTTACACATGTCAAGTTTAAAAATTGCATTTATTGTAAAATATAGAAAAATTTAAGTAATATTTCCCATGGATTTTTTTTAGTGAACCTATTGATAAGTTAATAGACTTAATGACACATTTGTTCATTACACATGTACTGTGGGTGGAAGTTTCAGTTAAAACTATTTTTAATGGACATATAGGCAAAATTGTGTATTCACTATCCTCCTGTGTTATTATAATTGTGATGTTTAATTTGCATCCTTTTCTTGATTCATTTCTTCCAGGACCATCCTCCCTACCAAGCATGGAGTCATCTGTGCACAGTAAGCCATTGATGACCATATATATATATATATATATATATATATATATATATATATATATATATATATATATATATTTCTGTATGTGTAAGGTGGGTGTAATGAGATAGTGTGACCAGTGTTAGTTTTCTTATCATATAAATTGTTTTAAATATTTAGTGCAGTATTAATTCTATTCCTGTGTTTGTTAAATAAGACAGCTGATCCTGACAGTGGAGGTGTATGACTTTTACTACCTGATAGCAGAGTATCAGTAGACTCTGATGATGATGGCAGCCAAACAGAGGCATGCTCAGAGGCATGCAGAGGTTGAATCTGACACTGAGGTTGACATTCAGCCACCCCCTGTATTTCCTCAGACACAGTCAGTAGTCTATGTATACCTATTCTACTGAGCACTCAGACATTAGACAGGTGGAAGGTGACACATTTGTTCAGGGTAGTGTAGTTACTGTGGCTTCAGTGCTGGTTGATCCTGGCTGTAGCCAAAATGTGGAGGAGGTGCTATGCAAATGTTTTTTTAGGGGTGCTTGGAGGAAACCTGCTGTCCAACCTCAAGCTGATTCTGGTGTGTCTTTACGTGCCACTCAAAGTATGTTTAGGGCCATCATGGAGACACAGGCACATTCCACTAGGGACTCCAAGGACATGCTTAGGGCTGTAGATGTGACACATGCTGACATGCATGACTGCTTCCGCTGTGTGGCTGATTCAATGGATTGGGTGAATGGCACAATTGAATGTGCAGTGTCTGTGATGGAATGTCTTCTGGGAGGGGACAGCATCCATGTGGACATAGATCAACATCATCATCTGATGTTAGTCAACATGGCCATGCCTGATCATGGTCCCATAGTAGCACTACTTCCACTGCTCCATCAGTGATTAAGGTGTCCACACCCAGACATGATCCTGGCTCCATGCTTGTGAGGAGAGCACGTCCAGCAGACATCAGTGAAATTCAGGAAGCAGCAGCACATCTGACCATGATAGTCCAGCAGTTACAAGTGTTTTAATATGGGACTGACTTTGTGTGATGCTAGCAGCACACAGCCATTACATGGGTAAGTAAAGGTTGTGAGTAATGACTGGCATCAGTTTTACTGTATGTATGTGCATAGGGTGAAAGTTGTATTCCACTAGATGGTGAGCAATTGTGCTATCCATTGCCTCTTGGCCAGAGCGAGAGTATATTGTGCACACCTATGTCTACCTATACCCACAACAGTGGGTGATTCTCCCTCTGAGTCCTCACTTGCATGTGGCTGTAGTTACCTTGCCATTGGTGGTGGTATGTGTGCCCCTTCCCCTTGGTTGTCCTATTGAAGCTGTTTTCTCAGAAAAATATTGTGAAGGATAGCACAGACAGTGAACATTTCAGCAAAAGTACAGATATTATACTGCAGGGCTCTCGCAGATGTATCTATGCAGTTGAACAATGACTTCAGCAGCCCAAACACATGTTCAATGATGTTTCTTGTTTGAGTAAGTGCCTCATTATATCATTCTTTGGCAAGTGGATTTGCATTTCTGATGGATGTCATCAGCCATGGTTCAAGTGCATACTCTGCATCACCCAGTAAATGACTCTGTGGGATATCCTCCCTAGAAAACCTCTTAAAGAGTTAAGAGTTGTGGCAGATATGAGAGTTGTGGTAACTGCCAGGATTGCAGCACACACATTCAAAATGATTCCTTTAGTGTTACACATGACCTGGCAGTTAATTGAGTGGAGACCCTTTCTATTTATGAAAACCCTTCTCTGTTCCCTGGTGCTTTAATTTCAAGGTGTGTGCTGTCAATGGCAACCAGGACTTCAGGGAAGTGTGCTACATGGTAGAAATGCTGCATTGTTGTAGCACTGTCTTCAGTTGTATGGTGAAAATGTATGTAGTCACTGGCATGTTGTAGCATAACATTCAGGAATTGATGGACGAGTCTGGATGATGATGTCTGTACGCCCCCACATATAACGTGCTGGCCTCCAGAAGGTTCCTGTAGCTAATATTCTAAATGCTACACATATGTTAGTTTCCACAGGTATTGGTTCCCCTCAGTTTGCCCTTACTCAGTTGAGGATGACAGAGGTTGCAGAGTTCTTGTAGTGTATCTTAATTCACCCTGTAGTGGTCTACAAGTTCTACCTCATGAAGACCATGAAAAGTTAAATGGGGTCTAAACACCCTTTTCCTTCATGACCATAGACTATTAGCAGCAGCAGCACAGACTTGTGCCTGTTGCACATATGTATGTAGAAGAACAACAACAGCCCCTAACATTCTTTCTGTGTAGAGTAGTTATTGTGGCTATATTCCAATAGGTTTTGGAATTCTAGGCCAAAACCTGCAATGAGTGTACACTATTGCTTTATAGCTTGTTGCATTGCTCCTCCATCTTGAATTGGTTGATTAGCATACAGTTCAGCTGCTTGTGCTGTAATTAACATGCCACAAAGTTTAACATGTTTGCACTTACTGAATATAAATCAGTGCACAAAATGGCATGCACACAGTTTTAGCAAGCCATGTTGGGTTTATTGAATCTACATCAGTTCTGCCATGTCCCTTATTGACCTGAACATCCTTTGAGAAGGAACTACACAGGAGGCATCCTCATCCAGTAGTCACACCTCTCAACATGAAAGAGTAGCTGCTCAACTCTAAGAGTGTCCAGGACTGACCAGCTATAAAGGGTAAACCAGTTAAATATTGGGTAAAATCTAATTTCTACATCTTTTAGATATGTTAACATCATTGTGATCACTCACTAAAGCTTGTGACTATAGGTGATGATGGTGATAGAGAAGAACAGGTAAAATGACAGTTTCACTCTATGACTTGGCTCTTACTCCATCAACTCATGCTAGTGCCACACTGTAGCACCACTACTGTACATCATCAGTGTAAGGTGAAATATCAAGGAAATTAAAGTCTGTGTAAATTCATACATATATTAAACACTGTACTACTACATACTCTGCATAAGAAAGCCTTGGTAGGAAAACTAAGAAATGATTAAAAAACTAGCATATTTTTGACTTAATATTTAAATTTTATGATATCCTTTCTTTAAGACTTATAAATTATTTTGCAGTCATAATTTGAAACAAATAAGATGTCATGAGTAGGTTATCAGCTGCATTCATTTTACGTGATATATGTGGATAGATTGAAAGCCATGTCACTGTAACCATTATTGCATAGGATGAAGTGACTTCTGCCTGCCCTTGTCCACGTGGAGCACTGCATATCCAAAAATGTGATATAGCTGATGGCATCATCAGTGTCTTTTGAGGAGAAGATGAAAGTGCTCCACATGCTGGTGTAAAATGCTCTCTATAATGTCAAACAACAGCTCTCACACACACACACACACACACACACACACACACACACACACACACACACACCAACAGTGTCTGTTGATGAGTAGATCACAATGTCCCACATGCTGGTGTAAAATTATCTCTGTAATATCAAGTAACAGCTCATACACACTCACCCAGTCAACTTCAGTAAGAACAGACCCCATACCTATCTATAGACACAGACTACGGAACACAGTACTTTACACAAGCACCACAGCTCAAGTCTGACTTGGAGAGTCTCAAACAATGCTTTATAGCTGATGATATCAGCAGTGTCTATTGAGGAGTAAGTAAAAGTGTCCCACATGCTGGTGTAAAATATTCTCTTTAATGTCAAACAGCTCACACACACACACACACACACACACACACACACACACACACACACACACACACACACACACACCCCATTGGCTGCAGTGAGAATAAAACCCCTACCACTCTAAACACACAGACTATAGAACACAGTACTTTATGCAAGAGCCATAGCTCAAGTCGACTTGGAGTGTGTCAGGCAATGCTTTATAGCTGATGATGTCAGCAGTGTCTGTTGAGAAGAAGATAAGTGCCCCACATGCTGGTGTAACTGTTCTCTGTAATGTCAAACAATAGCTCACACACACAGCTGAGTATCTATCTAAGTACACAGACAGCAGAACACAGTACATAATGCAAGGGCTATGGCACAAGTCTGATTTATACAAGAGTGCAGGTGAACTTATAGTAGATGACATCAGCAGGCTATTTGGGAGACAAGAGGTTGGGAGGCCTGTATGAAATAGATGTGTCCTTTAGCAAGTATGAAAATACTGGCAATCTATGTAATTGGAGAGGTAACTGTAGGATACACATGCCTGCTCTGTTGTTTAGACAGATAATCACACACAGTCAACTGCAGTGGGAGCAGAACCCCTACCTAAGTACACAGACTACAGAACACAGTACTTAATGCAAATGCTACAGCTGAAATCTGATTGATACAGGAAGGCAGGTGAACTTATAGTAGATGACATCAGCAGGCCATGTGGTTGACAACAGGTTGTAAGGCATGCATAGGCACATAGTTTCATAGGTTCATATCAGGCTACTAGTCTAATAACACTAGGGTCTTTAGAAGCCTAGCTGTGTAAAAATACAAGTACTATTATTGAGTATAGTTTGTTGGTCATTTTTAGCAAAGCGTGTTTGTGAGCAGCACCAACTGTCCCTGTTCAGGAGGGACATAGGAGTCATCCCATAGGTGACTTTACAATCAGCCAACCAGTAGTCATGTTTGGGCTTGAACAGCATCATTGGGGAGCACTGCTTCACATGCAGTGGGATCCTACCACAGAGAAGTGTGAATCATTGTGGGATATATCTGTCCCCCTAACATGTTCTGTTTATGTGACTTGCTAGTTTGAGAACCCTGGGGCAAATTATAGTTGTCCCATTTGAATTGCAGATGTCCATCATTTATAGAAGGCAGGTCTGAGACTGCTCTGCAGGGCAGCCATAGGTCACCCTTTAGCAGCCTGCATGATACCGAACACAGTGACAGGTATGTTAGCCTTTCCATGTATGTCATGCTTGGAGGCTTGGGAGTTTCTCAGGCACAACCCTGTGTGATGACCCCCTACTTAAATCCAGGGCAGTAACTAAGGAGCCTCAATTCTCACCACTGTCTCTGGTAAGGGAGCATCATTGAACGCATGCATATAACACACAGTTTCCCCTAGGAGTACACCAGAAACAGGCTCGAAACCTGGGACTGGACTATTTGCTTCACTCCAGGTTCCCAAATGAGTCTCCACACTAACCACTGCTGAGCACTGTGTCCCAGTTCTAGGTATCTGAGACACTCATTCTTAAATATTTGCTATTCACACATACAAACAATGTTGGGAAAAACTGGCACAATTTTATCTGCTATGTCCTCTTTCTCAAATTGCATGGTAATGGCTGCTTCCAATCAAAATACCACAGTACCATTCAAAAGGGGTGTTCAATTATTTTGATTAAAATAAATATTGATATAAAAGCTAGCATGCAATACAAACAGTAAGGCTTTTCAGAGTGGCCCTGGTGTTATAACACTAAGCATAACACTCTCGGGTTATTAAAAGTCCTTTCTACATAACCAGCCACAATATAAGGTAGTAAAATATTTAATAAACAAAAATTATTTAAAACATATATACGCTGCATAACTGATTTCAATAAATCATAGAGTTTCACACACAGGAATTACAGAAATTATTCTGTAGGATAGGTTTCACACTGATTGAAGAGAAACTCTAACTAGCTAACTGTAGATCCCTAACTGTCTAAAGATTAACTGTCCCTGTATAATATAATTAAGTCATCAAGACAAGATGATACTCTTATTTCTGCAGGGCAAGATAAGAATATATGCCCACTCTTCATGATGTTGTCCAATCCTCAGCGACTGGAATAGCAAATCCCATTATTTCTGCTGAACAGCTCTGAAAAACTCTGAGTGATAAATAGTGATCTGGAAAAATAACCACAGACTACTGAACAATTGCTCCAACTGAACAGCACTGAACTCAACTGATTCAGCATTAAATGGTGAATCAAAGATGCTTTTTATAGCAGAATATTTTAAAAGTCACATAAAATTGTTATGAAAATTCTAATCTCTCATTTCTGACTTTTGAAAAGTAAACAAAAACAGCTGCTGTGGAAATTCCATTCCTTTAAGCTCTGGCACATGATAACATTACCTTCATGTCAGCTGAATGGCACAACTTGCTTTCAGAACTCTCTTTAAAAGACGTGCACATTTGGTCAGCCAGATGAACACTGTTTGATTCCAACATTTTACACAAATCAAAGAAACAATAAAAAAAATAAACGTACTTATGAAATTATATCTAGTCATGCTGGCATATATAACACAGGGTAATTTACAATTATTTACAAGTATTTACAAAACTGCAGCCAGACATGCTAGCACAGACAACAATGTCTGATATCCTCATACTCTGCATTCTCACCAATTGCTGCAGGTGTCTGGTGAGGTACAGAGAAATGTGACCCCTGTACTATTTTATTTGTGTGATAAGAGTAGAGTACAGCAGATGTATGACTGTCCTGGTCTTGAATGTGATGTCCATATGTATGATGTGCACAATGCAGATTGTGTGTGTCACCACTATGGGCACATATTGATGAAAGTGTAGATTGCTATCAACATGTGTTTCCAAGTTTCACAGCACTGTGAGCTTGGAGATGTGTGCTATGTGTTCCATGATTAGGAGGGGTATTTCACTGACAGAGGAGACAAAGAATAGAGTCATAGTATGCTTAAAGTTCAGTCCATGAGTTTGTCACCAACAATCAGTCTGTGTTAGCTCCTACTGTAATATATTGCCATCATTGGGGGACTCTATATGAGTGTGTCCAGTTAACAATCATCTGCAAACTTGGTAAATCACAGGCCATCTACTGATGCCTGTGCTTCAGAAAAGTATTTCTCTAACAGTTGAGGGCTCAGTACAGATCCCTGTGGTATTCCACTGGTGAGTGGGCTAGTGGTGGAGGTACAGTCCAAACGTTGACAGTGTATGTTCTGTCATTGAGGCAGTTGGCTCTCTGTCTAGTACTGTATGGCCTAATTCCCAGATGGGAGATCTTCACTATGAGACATGAATATGTCAACTTAGGTGGTATGTCCTATTATCTCTCAACCACGTTTTTGGGGTCAGTATCAAAGAAGTCCACATAGGTCAATAAGCAAAATCTACTCTTGCCAAACCCAAAATGAGTAGGGTCAATTGTGTTGAAGATCACCTCTGTCCCTGTGGATATAGCCCATACTGATTCCTGCAGTAGCTGTGCAGATAAGACATTTTAGATGTATGAGTCATTAGTTGTAGTTCTTCATGTAATCAGACTGATGTACATTGCGTAGTACACAATATTTGACATTACATTTTGTAGTGTGCTTGATATATGTGTGGTAAAAGTACTGGGACCTCAGTGTTGTAGTGCTTGCAGAGGGTGCCAACACATGGATGTATTTTATATGACATACAGTTAGATAGGGCCCTCAGTTTGTAATTTTTCTACATGTACTTTCATATTATACAAAAAAAGTAGACATTAAACAGCAGAAATACAGTATAATATATACATTTCCATAGGGTGAGGAGCATCGGGTTTTCATTATGGTTAGCAAAGTGTATACACATGCAAGATACACCCGTTTGCATTGCATAAATGCAAGCAGCATTGCTAAAGTCTGACAGTTGGTACTGAGTCTGTGGAATACACTGCTACTTAACTGACTCTGTGGCAGCAGGTGCTAATGAAGTGATAAGTTCCTTTTTGGTCCAGATGGTACTTTGTTGGAATACAGCTGTATCTAATATTTTTATCTACTTTTGCTATACCATTGGTGCACATTGGTGTGTGATGCATACTATTGCGAAATAATGCAGTAAAGAAAAGAAATGGGGAAGATGGAACAGTAGTGAAATGGGGATGCTAAAGCCTAGCAGTTAGTACTGAATCTCTGGAATGCACCTGCTACTTAACTGACTCTTTGGTGGCAAGTGTTAATGCAGTTAATGTAGTAATACATTTGTTTTTGTGGTGAGATGGCACTGGGTTTGAATACAACTGAATCTAACACATTTAAGTACATTCATATTACTGTTGTTGTGCATTGGTGTGCGATGTGCACCATTGCACAATAATGCATTAAAGAAAAGAAATAGGGAAGATAGCACAGTGGTGAAATGGGGAGCAAGAAGGGGGAGAACAAATGTAAAGAAATACAGGAATGTGCAGGAGAGAGGTAGGAAAGAACCAGTAAGAGCTGATAATATATGCAGAATATTAGCAGAATGTGGACTGTCACCCCAGACACAGAGAGGGTTGACCACAACACAATGATGTTGTATAGCCAAATTGGACCAAATCAAGTATGTCAAGAAGACATGTGTGCAAAATGGAGAGATATGTATGGGATGATATTTTGTTTGAGGGACAGGTGCCCATGTTTTTTTTTGTTTCTTGGAGAGAGACAGGAATGTTGGGGAAGGGACATAGGTATGTCTGCATCTGGTAAGCTGGGTAGGTGAGGAAGCAGACAGACAAGACAAACAAGACAAGACAAAAGGATGGTAATGGACAGAAGAGGTTGGTGGATACCATGGATGGGGTGAGGGTGGGGACATTCAGTACCCATAAACATCAAGCTGGTTGACAGTGGGAATTGAGTCCTCACCCTTAGGACTGTCATCACTGTCACCTCACTCCACCACAGGCTGGAGCATTTCATTTCTCCATCTTCTCCTACTGGTCCTACATAAAATGAGGGAATGCACCCCCACCATCCGGAATAGGTGTGCACCAACAGTGTGGCTCACAACCTTATCCACCATCTCTGGCAGTTCAGCATGGGTTCTAAACACACTACCCTTGCAATTGCTCACAGACAGAACCACTGGCCTATCTTCTGAGGCAGAGCTACCTGAGGGGGCAGGTAGTGCAGGGGCAGCAGAGGTGATGTTGCCAGGTCAATTCCCATATGTGCTAGGCAATGGTGCCTGGGCCATTCGAGTGGTGGCCGGTGGATCCTGAGGGAGAGTATTACACTGCTGTGCTGTGGACCATTTCATGATGTGGCACACATGAATAACATGGACACAAAATAAAATAAAACAAAAACAAGAAAAAAGATAATGGTTGGGGTGAGAAAAAAAATAGATAAGATTGGTACTTTCATATGTAACATATAGTGCATTAATACAATTATCTGAATCTATCTTAACATTTTCTCTTAAGACTACCACCCTCTAACAGATAATTTATTACTTTTAAGACTATCAGCTCCTAATGGATGCACACTATATTACAGACTGCAGCAAGTAATCCTTTACATGTGCATATATTGCACAAATGCATGTTCCAGTTATCCATATTACAGTTTACTCTGCTAACAAAACAACTTTGAAATGCTAAAACTGCTATTGATGGACCTGTTCCTGAAACATTTGTACATATTTATCACACAGCATTCCATTTTCATGTATTGCCAATCATGTGTACCTCTGAAATGACTTGGCAAACATGCCCATACCATCAGTACACTTCTGACTTATGCATACAAATAAAAGTGTAAAAGCATTTGCTTCACATTATTCTTAAATACATTCCAGCATATGTTGTATGTAGGTGACAAAATGGGAGCATACCTGCTAAAGTTCAGTACTCCTCTGTACAGAAATATCCTGAACAAAATGTGTTTTTGCAGTCTTCCAAACATATACAACTCTCCTCCTCATCAGTTTGGCTATGCATTTGCCATTTTATAATGGTGTAGATTATTAATGGATTTCATCTGTTTTTGTCCATGTTTCATAAATGCTAACAGCATAAACAGCTGAATTTGCTGTGGAGTTTTTCTTTCGGGCCTCTGCAGAAAATGGGTTTCCACCCAGTTGGACTACCCCAGTAAACAAAAGTGAGTAATTAAATGAATAAATAATAAATAATAATAAATAATTGCATGCTAATCACCAAATCCAACATGGTGGAGCTATTCAACAAGTTATAAAGCATCCATGTAGACTCCAAGCTGTTTTTTCCTGCAGCTGTCAAAACCTTTGGAGTACAGACATGGAAAGTCTACACAGACAGAATGCTAGAGTCTGCTGCTGCTGCTGCTGCTGATGCTTTAATCCATTTGTATGTGCTAGAGGCTGAAGCCAATACTACTGCTACTGCACATAGGCCTAGGCCAAGAAAGAGAAGAGAAGAGTTTTCAGGTCAAGTTTAACATATTGCAACCTACATGATGTGGAAATTGTAGAGCTTTACAGGGTGGACAGAGTGACATTACAGGAACTCAGCCATCTCTGCCACCCTCAAGTCAGAGACAGAGCCAACTGAGGGGAATCCATCCCAATGGAGACTAAGGTACATATAGCCCTTAGAATCTTAGCTATGGGTACCTCTCAGAGACCAGCATTGGACATGCTGGGGGTGTCATAAGCATCAGCATCTAGGATCATCCACCAAATTTTGGATGCTATGCTCCAACATGCCAGTAAGCACATGTATTTTCCCATTAGCTCTGAGGAGATGGCCAGAGATATGGAACAGTTCTACTAGGTAATGCACTACCCTGAAGTACTGGGTGCCATAGTCTGCACTCATGTAGAAATTAAGACAGCACCTGGGGAACAGGGTATGCTCTACATTAACAGAAAAGGCTACCATTCTATCAATTTCCAAGTTGTGTGTAATGCCAAGGGAATCATCTTGAGCATTTGTCCTGGCAACCTTGTCAGTTACCATGACTCACATATCTGGTACACCTCCCAACTGTTCCAGATATTTTCTAGGGGGATATCCCACAGGGTCATATACTGGGGGATGCAGGCTATGCACTGTAACTGTGGCTGATGACACTCATCAGAAATGCACACACACCCACAGAAGAATGCCTAATGAGGCACAAGGTCAAACCAGAAATGTCATAGAGCATGCATTTGGGCTGCTGGAGTCATGGTTCTAGTGCCTAGATACATTTGGGGGAGCACCTCAATACAATCCATTGACTTGTACAGAAATCTTCACTGTCTTTGCCATACTGCACAACATAATCCTGAGGAAACAGCTGTAGCAACACCAGCAAGGGGAAGGGTCACACATCCCAACACCAATGTCAAGGTCACCACAGTCACAGGCTGATGAGGAGTCAGGTGCTGTGGATGTAGGGAGACATAGATTTGCTCAGTATGCCCTTACATTTACTAAGAGACAATGCCTAGCACACTCACTCACCACCTAGTGTCCTAAAACCTTCCCCTACTCACATACATATATTAACATTGATGCCAGGCAACTCACACAACCATTATCTCTCCATGTATTGGCTGTGTATTGCTTGCATCAGACAGAGTCAGACCTGAAGTAACACTGTGGTGACTGCTGCATTTACATGGTAAGTCCTGAACCCGGAGTGTATTGTTTAATAATATTATGGCTTATCCTTGTATTTCATCACTTGGTACAGCAAGCAAGTAAAAAGTGGGAGATTTGTAGAGAAATGACCTTAACATGTGACGCCAGATACTTGTTTGACTTATATGTGTCCATTAGCAAGTAGTAGGCCTCAGGCATCAAAGATTCACACATTTATTTTTCTCAAACGTACTGATGATCACTGCATGCCCTCAATTAAGCACCATGCATTTGTACTGGAAAATCATTAAAGAGAGAAGTTAGAAAGTAATGATTCACATTGCGGTTTCTGACTTCACAACCCACACAAAATCAAACATCAGGCAATTTTCAGAACAAGGAGAGTAACAACAGCAACATATCCTTGTTTTTGCCATAGCAGTAACTTACCTTTGCCCTCCCAAAAAAGAACAGTCCATTCTTATTTGTGCCATTACAGTAACTCACCTTGGCTCACCCCAAAAAAACACTCTATGCTTGTTTGTGCTATAACAGTAACTCAGCTTTATCACCCCCAAAAGAACAGTGTACTTTTGTATGTGCCATAACAGTAACTCACCTTTGCTAAGACCAAAACTGCAGTCTATGCTTGTTTTTGCCATCCAACCTGCCCTTCAGTTGTTGGCAACTGCATATCATATTATTCCCATTTAATATCCTCACACATTTTAAGGCCAGTGATATAGAATGGCTTACACACTGCATGTGTTCTGCATGTGTTAGAGTACTGGTCAGATAACTAATGAATGGCCAAGAAACACAGAAAGATAAGACAGAACTGTATATCTGAAGCAATAATCACAACAGGTTGTGTTATCACTAAATGTACAAATAACAGTTTATGGTTTGATATCAGTGTACATTCTGTTGCAGTTGGTCATGTGAAGAATGGCTTCAGCTCTTTGCTGCAAAACTGTTTGTGTGACAAAAAGGGATAAGGCACCCATCCAGTTTTCTGACTGTGCATTGGAATGAGAGTTAAAATTTAGACCTATGTAGAAATATCTCATGTGTACTAACATTTTATACTGTGTATGTCATACATTGCTTTTCCACATTTCAATTATGTATCCTTTTTTTTACTGGATAAGTAGACCACAGAAAGTAGACAGTCAAAAATAGAAACCATTTACATTCAATCAATGCTATTGCCTGTGACAGCAAGTATAAGTGAATAAGTGTAAGGCTGTAATACAGATGGTCCTGGGTTCTAGTACAGCGTGCGCAACCTTTGTTTACTGACATTGCAGTTTATAGCAATGAATTGAAACATGAACAACTGTTATTTTAACTCTCTTGTGCTTGAGCAATGGTGCACAGTGCGCAACATTTTCAAACAGTATGCACACTCCCAGTAAACACGAAAACTGGAACTGGTGGAAAACCATCATTTTCCATTGCGTTTGATCCATGATAGACATGTCAGGCATTCATGGAAATGGTGTATAATTTAGCACTCAGAGATGGGGTGTCCAGAAGTACAAGGTTTTTGTTGGACTCCTAGTGAAACTCCACAGTGCCAGGTTGCTGCAGGGGGACAATTCTGGGTCCCAGTATAAGTCAGAGGCTTGGGATAGTTTGACCTGGGCTGTGACCAGTGCCAGCGGTATCCCCCGCACTGGTGAACAATGTAGGCAGCACTACAATGACCATTGCAGGAGGAAGAGGGATACCTTCTGTGACACCCGTGCACTGCCCCAGCAATCAAGGAGCCTCAGTCCTCACCACTGACACCAGTGGGGGGTGTCTACATAGGGGAGGATAACAAATACATGCACAACAAAGTACAATTTCCCTTAAGAGCACACAGAGAGTACAGTCAGTCTAAGGCTGGTTTCTCCCTTTCTCTTCAGATCACCATAAGACTCCCCACTGGCACAGCTATAGGGTCCAAATCTTAGCCTAGTGGGCAAGGTAAAACCTCTAGCAGTCTCCCTGTCCAACCAGTGCTTTGTGACTCTGCCCAAGTAGCTGACACACACACACTTTGAGATATGAGTTATATACAAACACACAGACACTCTTGGGGAAGGCTGGCACAGATTCTCCAGCTGTGCACCTTTTCTACCCAAGACTATAAGGTAGAAATCACTGCCACCACCCACTAATATTTATCAGCTACTAAAAAGGCCCTTATCAAAGGGTGTCCAATTCTACTGTGCAATATTATTATTCAATTGGTAAGTGCAACTGAACAGTCAAGGGTTATTTGGAGTGACTTGGACAGTATCACTATATACATACAATGTACTCTAGATCTTAAGTTATCTCTACACAAAACAGCCACAGTTGAAAGGTGTAAAAAATATTTAATAATAAATAATAAAAACACAAAACAATACTTCTTACTATACACTGCTAGTCAAGAGTTCAGAGATCACAACAAAATACTTAAAATAATACAGTAGAAAAGTTCTAATATCAATACAGAAAAAAACAAATCTAATCTTCCTATTTCCTAGCTATATCTAAGAGAAAACACAGTTCTAAAATAAACTTACATATAGAGCATAGGCAGTACTGGTGATGTTGGATGTTCTGAAGACAAATGCAAAATGCTCTGAGACTCTCTGTCCTTAAATTGATAACACAGTACCAATGACTCATTTCAGATTACATGAGTATTTTCTGTTTCCCAGGCTAACAGAAGTTCAGAGTGTAACAGCCCATTTGATCTTGCAGCTGGTCAGGAAGCCAGAGCAATAAAAGACATTATACATGCAAATTCTAGCAATTAACTCTAGTCTCAAAACAAAAGCAAGAATTTCTTCATCCAGAAATCTCGGCTCCAGGTTTTGTGATTAAACAATTGCACAATGCTTGACTTATTAGTTTTCCTACAGCAGAGTGAACTGTTACATTTTTGCAGTTCCACATTTAACACCATTTTTCCCATTTAAGAGAACAAGCCTGTTGTTGATTTACTAATGACAGAATTATCTACAAATTTCTACCTGGCTATGCTGGCAGCATTCACATATCTTCACGCCTTCAATGCTTGTATTAAGGAATTTAGGATGAAGGACATCCCAAATTTGATTGAGTATCAACTACAGATTGTACTTGTAAGGCTTAAAAACTGAGTATAGGAAAGACTGATATTTGTAGGTTCATTGATTCATAGGATGATACTAGTCTATTGGCCTAGAGGCCCTTATAAGTCTAGCCAAGAATTATGCCCATGTTCCCACAAAGTGAGCACCTGTTTCCTTTGTCCAGCAGGGACTCATGGGATCTCAGGGGTATATTTTCTGTTTCCCATCCAGTTGTCCAGGTTCCTCTTAAAGAGGGCTACATAGGTACTCTGCTTGACATGGAGAGGGAGTCTATTCCACAGATGTGAGAGTCCTTGGGACAAAACTTTATCCCACCAAGTTCTATTTATGTCTCAGACCAGATTGAAGCCTTGCATGTGGGTTGCACAAGTGGAGAGTGACTTACAGATATGCAGCAACTCCAGCAAGACTAGGTCTGCGATGGCCATGTATGCCAGACACAGGTCACTTCTGAGAAGTCTGTATGAGACTGAGTAGAGGGATAGGGCTTTTAGCCTATCTGTATAGGATAGGTATTTAAGACCCTGGATTTTTTCGGTCAGGAACCTTGGTGGTCTCTCCAGCTACTGGATGTGCTTGGCAAGTTACATGCTGAAGGAGGCATTGTATTCAATAATGGGTCTGATAAGGGAGGATTACAGGAAGGTATGACCTCCTTGTTTCTGGATGAAATACCCTTATTTATGAGGTGGGTCATGAAGAAAGTCTTCCGTACAATGGAGGCAATGTAGTGATTAAAAGTCAGGTTGCTATCAACCTGGGTGCCCAAGTGCCTCATGCCTGATTGTGTGCTAAGTACATTTCTATTAATGTGATAATTAGTGGGAATGCCATTTTCCACAAAGGAGATAATGATGCATTTCTTGGCATTCAGTTTGAGGCCATGCTTCTGGCAGCAGTCATTAGTTTGGTTAAGGCCCTCTTGGAGGATGTTGACATCACTCAGGGAATTTAAGAAAGTGCCCAGCTTGTAGTCATCTGCAAACTTGGTCAGCCACAGACCACTGGTTTTGCCTTGCACCTCAAAAAAGTATATCACAAATAGTAGATGTCCCAAGACCAATCTTTGGGGTACACTGCTCATTAAGAGTCTACTCCTAGAGGTGGCTTCCCCTGTTTTGACTGAGTGGGTTCTATCAGTGAGCCAGTTACCTAGCCTGATGGTAACATACGGATTGATCCTTAGCTTGGAGAGTTTATTTATTATCGGTAAATCCAACAAATAGCTTCAGGGTGAAGGTACCAAATGCTGCAAATGCAAAATGCAGATAAACTTCAAACAAATCACCAAGTACAACCACAGCTCCAAAAATTTTTGATTTTCAGGTTACAATTAATTTTATTGAAATAAAACAGTCAAGATAGTAAGCGCTTTCGGGTTACATCCAAACCCTTCATCAGACGTATATCAAATAGCATTGCCTAAGTATTTAAATACCTGTGCCAAAAATAAAAATAATGAAAGTTTCTATCCATATCAATCTTAGCCACTAGATGGCACCAAATGCATGCACATGTCACATCTGAAAATATTTCTTAACCAGAACCAATATAAAAGGCAGTATAAATAAAAAGTTATTATAGAAATAATGTTTAAAAGCCAGTACAATTTATACAAATCTAAATATATGCAGATACATATATATATATATATATATATATATATATATATATATATATATATATATGAATGCATTTTGCCATAGAAATAATAAATAAATAATACATATTACTCGTAGTTTTAAGAACTCATTAAGGTAAATTCCTTTTCATATGTATACATAAATCAATATGCATAAAAATCACATATACGCATTCTAAATGCATATCAGATTTTTACATAAGCAAAATATATGGAAAATATATGTAAAAAATATATAAATAAAAATACTTCTGAAACCACAGATATAGTTAAATATCCATATCCATAAATACAGTCTATCATTTCCATTTTAATGTTTCAGTGGTCTATCCCTCGAGAATGGTTTGATCGAAACCTTATCATTCAAACCTTTTCCTCTGTCTGATTGCATCCTAATTATCCATTTTATTTATTGCTTCTCTGTATGATTCTTTATATTCCCTACCCTCTTACTTCTTCCAATCAACTCTACCATCATAAATCTGAATTTATGACTTAAATCATGATTTAATACATGTTTAGCTAGTGCATTGGTCTCATCCTCATGATTAATAGCATAAACATGCTCTCTCACTCTCTCTCTCTCTCTCAATGTCCTGTTTGCTTTTCCTATATAGAAGCTGGCGCATTTCATGCAACTAGCTAAATAAACAAAGATCTCTGGACTTGCAGTCAGCATAATGTCTGAACGTGTAAGTCCTATTGCTGTCATGATGTATAAAGATATTAGAACACAGCATATATGAACATTGATTGCCGTTTCTGCATGGGAAGGTGCCTTGCCCATTTGATGTCACCCTATTCCCCTTATTTTCTTCATAACAGAGTAGTCTTTTCAGATACTTACTATTTTGATAACTATATCTAGGTTTGGGCCAACTAGAGTTAAAATTTTATAATTTGTGGTCAAAATGGCCTAATTGCTATTTATTATCTTGCATGTATTCCTTTTGTTATTTGAATAGGGTATGTTCAGCCTAATATGTGTATTAGTTGGGTTGGTATACCTCATCACTTGTGTTGATTCAGTTGCATTGACAATCTTTTTCTTAAAGTGAGGTCTCCCCTTCTCTTCTCTATCTATCACCACTGGATCCTTTAAAACACCACTTTCTTTCCTGGGGTATCCCCTCACTATAAATTCATCTCTTAGGATATCTAAAGTTTGCTCACATTTAGTATCATCACTAGTTAGTTTAGATATTCTCCATCCTTGGTTAATAACCATATTTCGGTATATATGTCTTAGGGTGCATACTCATACAGTGAAGTAGGATATTCTTCCTACAGCTCTTTCTATATAGTGATGTTGTAAAACTATTGTATTCTTTCATAATGAGGACGTCTAAAAAGTCAATATCTGTTTGCTTTTAAATTTCAGAAAGGTGGTAGTTTGATTGAGATATTCAATGAAAAATTGTAAGTCAACTTCCGTACCCTCCCATAGGAAGAAGAGATCATCTACAAATTTTGTATAGTATTTGATGTTCCCAACATATTCTGTATCCATGATGAATGTCTTCTCCCATTGGGCCATGACCAAATTGGCGTAGGAATGCGCACAAGGCGTTCCCATCACCACCCCTTTTGTCTGCAAGTAATACTTGTCTGCATATATAAAGACATTATTTTCCAGAATAAGCTCAAGTAACAGCATACATTTCATCACTTTTTCTCTACTGACATTTCTTGCACATGAAATCTATCTCAAGTATTCTAGCCCTTCTATATTCGGTATCATGGTAAACAACCACTTCACACCTAGAGTTACCAGCCAAATATCAGACAGCTCATTGCTACTATTCATACCTTCAAAGAAGGTTTCAAGAAAATCCTGAGTATCTTTAATTATAGTATGTGTGGTTTGAACTATCTCTTTAAGTTGCTTCTCAACATAAATGGAGAGTGGTTCTGTCAACCACCCTCTACTCGAGACTATTGGTTTCATTTTACGGCTCTGATAATCTTTATGAATCTTTGGAAGACCCCTGAAAGTTAGGACAGTTGGGAACTCAACTAAAAAATATTTATATAAATCAGGGTCAATGATATCACACATTAGCAAATCATACAAATTGCTATGCATATTGCTGATAATCTTATATGCTTCATTCCCATCAAGCATTGTTTGCATCACTTCTTCATAGTAGCGCTTATCTAAAACAACAATGGCCCCACCTTTATCTGCAGGCCTAATTACAATTTCATTATTATTGCTGACAAGCGTTTCACATTCACCTTCATTTAAATTATAGAAGGTCTGATTACAGATTAACCTTCATTCATTAGTCATTTGTATAAAATCCCTTTCACATGCTTGCTTGAATGCTTCTAGAAGAGGAAGTATATAAGGTACAAAAACACTAGGTTTCCTAAACAAAACATATTCATTATCATGATCATTTTTGTGCAGCATTTTCAGTGCTAATATTCCTGACAAACATCTTAATATCAAGAATAAAGTCTGTAATATTAGTCCCTTTAGAGGGTATAAAGGAGAGCCCTTTATTTAAAAGTGATTTCTCAAACGTTCCCAGTTCATATTGAGATAAATGTACAACTAGTTCAAACTCACTTGTCTGTGCATCTTGTTCTGGGATATTCTCAAATCCCCTGATGGTGGTACCTGTGGTGGTACTTTGTGATTTGTTTGAAGTTTATCTATTATGCCTGATTGGGGAATAGTGTCAAAGGCTTTGGCTAGGTCAAGGTAGATGGTGTGGACCATCTTCCCTTCGTCCATGGCTTTGTGACTGTTTTGAAGAAGTCGACCAAGTTTAACAGGCATGCTCTAAAGCTAGCTATGAAAACAGAATTGCAGCAGATAGTAAAGACAACCACAAGGCCTTCTATAGTTATGTAAAGAATCTCCATGGCAATTCCCAGATTTGCTCTGAGCTACTGCATAATGGTACATCCTATACCGAGCCAACAGATATTGCCAATGTACTGGCCGACATATTCAGTGCCAACTTTACCCCTCCTCCCCAAAGGACCAATCACAATACTAGTAGATTGCCAGGTACCCAGTATTACTGCTGCACAGGTTAAAACAGCACTGTTCAAGGCCAAGAATACAGCTTCTATGGGACCTGACAATATCCCTGGCTGTGTCCTACATGCACTACAGAGTAAACTGGCACCTCACCTGTGTGCCCTGTTCAATCACAGCCTAACCTCAGGTTTTGTTCCTACTGAATGGTGCACTGCTACAGTCATCCCTTTCCACAAATCAGGAGTGGCTACAGACCCTGGAAACTATCGCCCCATTAGCCTGACTAGTCTGATATGCAAAGCTATGCAACACATCATCACAGACCTAATAAACAAGGATATAAGGAATCTCCAAACTCTGGATCCCACACAGTTTGGTTTTATGAAGGGTAGATCATGTCTGCTCAACTTGGGTGACTTCTTTGAGGCAGTCACCACAGCTGTGGATGAAGGCAAGGTGGTTCATACAGCCTACCTTGATCTGGCCAAGGCCTTTGATACCATTCCCCACTCAGGAATCAGAGAAAAATGCTTTAAGCTAGGCATCAACCCCTATATCAGTAGGTGGGTTGAAGACTGGCTCACAGATAGAACCCACAGTGTGAAAGTAGCCGACTCCAATTCACACTGCCAACCAGTCATGAGTGGAGTCCCACATTGATCAGTCCTGGGTCGTCTCCTGTTTGGTATCTACTTCTCTGAAGTCTAGGCCAACACAAAGGGACTCTGGCTGACAAAGTTTGCAGACAATTGCAAGTTGGAAGCTATTATTAACTCCCCAATTGATGTTGACATCTTACAGAAAGGCCTCACTGAGACCAACAACTGGTGTCAGAAGCATGGCCTTAAGCTCAATGCCAAAAAATGTGTCATCATCCCCTTTGGGAAAAAAAACCCAGTTCCATGAATTACCACATCGATGGTAGTCCACTGAATACAGAAGGCATTATAAGAGATCTGGGAGCACAGGTTGACCCAACCACTCTTTTGACCACCACATTGCCACTGTGGTCAGAAAGTCCTTTTATGTGACACATCTCATTACTAAGGGTTTTGCATCCAGGAAGAAAGAGGTCGTTGTCTCCCTCTACTATTCCTTTATTAGGCCAATCATTGAGTACAATGCCCCATTTGTCATGTACCTCACTAGACACCTACAACAACTGGAGAGGCTGAAAAGTACCTCACAAAGAGGATCCTAGGTCTTAAACACTTGTTCTATATGGACAGACTTAAGAAACTCCAACTATTCTCTGTCTCATATCGCCTACTTATAGTCAATCTCTGCTTGACTTTCAAAGCCATTTCTGACCAGCTTTTTTAGAATTGCTACATCTAAAGAAATCCCAATCCCTCCACACCACACACTCCAGGGACCTCAACCTCATTGCCACAATCAACAGAACATGCTGGAGGGAGAGGTTCATAACCTAGAGACTGTATATGCTATGGAATAGACTTCTCATACATGTCAAACAGAGCACCTTACTGGCCCTCTTTAAGAGAAATCTTGACAAGTGGATGGGAAATAGAAAATTAACCCCAGGGATCACTCCAGTGGCTCTACTCGACAGAGGTACTGCAAACTATGGTTGGGTGGCACGATGCCAGGGTAATCCTATGGGCTAGGCTTGTAAAAGCTCCAGGGCCATTTGCCTAGTACATACCTATGAACCTATGATCTCCCTTTGACAAAACCAAACTGTGTGGAGTCAAGCATTTGGAGGTTGCCAATGTTGTTGTTTATAAGGTCTATGATAATGCATTCCATGGCCTTGCTGATCAGGCTAGTTAAGCTGATGGGTCTATAATTGCCTGGGTCAGTGGACAATACACCATTGTCTAGAGGAATGTCTGGCTGTCCTCCATTCGGCCGAGACAAAGTTGGTGCTTAGGCTTTGCTTGAATAGGGTGCATAATGGAGCTGAGTGCTCATGCCTGAGTTCATGTAGGATACTCCTTGATGATGAGGAGAGGGGGGCAGGTGCTGTGGATATCCTGGTTTACTGATGGGGGAACAGGGGGGTGAAGTTTTCACTGAACCTGTCTGCCAGCAGGTTGGCTATATCTATGGTATTTGTGTATGTGGTGTTATTGACCACAAGTTCAGAGCAGATTTGGGTGTCACCTTTAAGACTGCAGACATATATGAAGAAGGCCTTGTGATTATCCTTAGTGGATGTGCCCAATTTAGACTCGAAGTTAGCCTTAGAGGATTTCACCAGTGACCTTATTTGCTTGTTCAGACAAAAGAGAGATTGCTTCCAACTTGCACCTGCTCCTTCTTGGTCCTGGACAGCATTTGTTCCTTTTATTATAGAGTTTGTTTATTGCTGCTGTCCACCAGACAGATTTACTTTTCCTTGAGGAAGATGATTTGATCCTGTCAGGCATTGCTGATTACATACAGCTTATGCAGGTGCTCATACAGTGTTGTAGTGTAGGCTTGGAAATTAGTGCTAGTTACAACTGAAGGGACGGTGTCTGTGAAGCTGCTTATACCTGCTCTGAGGAGATTGTAGTCAGCTTCGGAAAAGTTTTTCATGATGGCATTCTGCTCTCTTCCATTTTTTAAACAGCTGCCATGAGGAGGTTACGCAATTTTAGGGCACATGTCACTAGATCGGTGAGGATGAGGGAGGCATGTGCTATGTATGCAGCAAAAGAGTAGTGTTATTGTAGCATTAAAAGTTAAATATCGCTTTTATGGTATTGTATACAGTTGTATCAAACTGAGCATGCATAACTCAACTGTAAAACCAACTATGTATGCATTTGTCTGTAGTACAAACAAAAATAACTTCTTTGGCATTTTATACAGTTGTATCAAATTGAGCAAGCATATTCTAACTGTAAAAACAAGTATGCATGCATAGTCAGTAGCACAGACTGAGAGTACAATATTAGACATTAGCCAGAGTTGGTGGGTTCGAGTACCACACTTCCCAACTACACAATAACAGTTAATTCTTCAATTATGTGTAACTTAAATGTTTAATGTAAAAGTGCTACACCAGTGGCACACATTCCTTGCTGTAAACTGTAATCTGGATAGTTGGAACTCACATATGTGCAATATATGCACACATAAATGAATACTTGCTGCAATCTCTAGTATTAAGTGCATCAGTTAGGAGCTGCTAGTCTTAAAATTAATACGTTATCTGTTAGGGGGTGGTAGTCTTAAGAGTAAAGGTTCAGATAACAGAGTCAAATAGTCGTACTAATGCATTGTATATTACATAAGAAGGTCTGATATTATCTCTTTTTTCACCACAACCTTTATCTCTTTTTTTTAATTTTATTATGTGTCATAAAAATTTGTCCATGTCATCCATGTGTACCACATCATGAAATGCTCCACAGCACAGCGGGGTAGGCCTGCTCCACAGGATACACCAGCCCCCCTCCACCTGCCATGGCACCATTGTCCAGCATGTCTTGGAGCTAACCTGGCACCACCACTGCTGCCCCTGCACTACCTGCCTCTCAGTAGTTCTGCCCTGCAGGATAGGCCAGCGGCTCCCTCTGGGAGCAGTGGCAAGGGTGGTGAATTTATCACCTGTTCTGAACTGCCAGGGATAGTGCATAAGGTTGTGTGCCACACTGTTGGTGCAAGTCTATGCTATATAGAGGGGCTCTTCTCCTTCATTTAATGTAGGACTAGGAGGAAGAGAAGGAGATAAGTGCTCCAGCCAGTGGCGGAGTGAGGTGACAGTGATGACAGTCCTGTGGGTGAGGACTCAGGTCTTACTGTCAACCAGCTTGACATCGATGGGTCCTGGATTTCCCCACTGTCACCCAATCCATGCTGTCCACTGATCTCTTGTGTTCAACACCATCACTGTGTCTTGCCTTGTTTCTCTTGTCTGTCTGCAATTGCTTCCTCACCTACCCAACTTAACAGATCCAGACATACCTACATCCCTTTCCCAACATTCCTTTATCTCTCAAAAAAGGGCACCTATCCCACAAAAATCACCCCATATATAGCTCTCCATTTCATACATGTGTCTTCTTGACACACTTGATATGGTCCATTTGGATATACAGAATGATTGTGTTGTGCTCACCCCTCTCTCTGGAGGTGACAGTCCAAATTCAGCTAATATTCTGCATATATTATCAGTTTTTACTGTTGAAGAAATGGATAGCTATGGTTCTTTCCTACCTCCCTCTTGCATATTCCTGTATTGCTTTTCATTCATTCTTCCTCCTGCTTGTTCCCCATTTGACCACTGTCCTGTCTTCCCCATTTCTTTTCTTTAATGCATTATTGCACAATATTGTGCATCACAAGCCAATGTTCAGCAACTGCAATACAAAAGTACTTAAAAGTGTTCTATTCAGTTGTATTCAAACTTAATACATCTGCCCAAAAATGGAATGTATTACTGCATTAACTGCATTAACATGTGCCGCCATTGAGTCAGTTAAGTAGCAGGTCTATTCCAGAGACTCAGTACTGTCAGTCTTTAGCATCCCCATTTCACCATTGTCCTATCTTTCCTGTTTCTTTTTTAATGCATTATTGTGTGATGGTGTGCATCACACACCAACGCACACAAACAACAAAGCAAAAGTAGTTAACAGTATTATGTACAGCTGTATTCAAAACCTGTATCATCTGGCCCCAAATTTGAAAGCATCTCTGCATTAACAGCTCCTGCCTCAGAGTCAGTTAAATAGCAGGTGTATTCCAGAGACTCAATACTAATTGTCAGACATTAGCATCCCCATTTCACCACTGTCCTATCATCCATATTTCTTTTTTTTAATGCGTTATTGTGTGATGGTGTTCATCATGCACCAACATACACCAAAGGTAAAGCAAAATTAGTTAAAAGAATTAGCTACAGCTGTATTCCAACCCAGTACCATCTGGTCCCAAATAGGAGCATATTACTGCATTAACACCTGCTGCCATAGAGTCAGTTAAGTAGCAGGTGTATTCCACAGACTCAGCGAAAACTGTCATGCTTTAACAATGCTACCACTGGAAAACATGACATTCTCTTTTGTACTTGTCATTCTTAATGTCTCCCTTTTGCCTGTGATTCAATGCCTCACAAACAAGATAAACAAAGCCAAACCTTCCATTCATTCCTACATTGCCCGTGATCGTGCTAAGTGCAACAGTGTGCAAACAATAGACAAAAATTAATAATAAAATGATAATAAAAACACAGACGGAAAATACTAGTTGCACACAAATAAAGAGGAGGTTGAATGTTAATGAAACAAAACATGTGAATTGTGCTTTGCTCACTTGCATTTCCAACCTTGACAGACATACATGTAACACTTTGTAAGTATAACCTGACACACCCACCTAATGTAAGCATTCACAGTTGCCATCCGTATACTGAGGGAGTGCCTGTATAATGTTTACATGCACTACATGCATTCAAGAATTTGGGATTCAGAAATTCTAATGAGTTCAGACCACATTTGCATCTTCACCATGCTGACAGCCCTGAATCTACAACAGAAGGTAACCGTGTAGCTAGGGAAACTGAAGGGGAGATGAATTGTGTATGTGTTGAACACAGAGCATTTTAAGAAGATATGCCTGCATTTCATCAGCTACATATTGCATATGCTGACATGTAGCTATGAATAGAACATGCAATGTTTTTTGTAACTATTTTGATTAGCACAGACTTTTACACTTTTATCTGTCCTGTTACTAACAAGTGTACTGTTCATTTGGGGGGGGGGGGGGAGCAAAGCTGCATTTGTGTTATTTCATAAAAAAAGATTTATGTTGCTACTGAACTCCCCTTATGTTGCATCCAGCTTACTGTCACAAGTCAAGGTCAGTTCTGTACAAATCTCACACATTTAACTTTTTATTCTATCCATGTAGACTCCTTTCCATGGCTGTATTACAAAAGTTTTGGAATTCATGGGGAACACCAGCACGGAGTCTACATGGTTGCTTTATAGCTTGTTGAATAGCTCTAACATGTTGCCTTGCAGCATGCATTTCAGCTGCTTATGCAGTAATTAGCAAGCCATGGTATTTACCTTGTTTGGGCTGGGGTGCATGTTGCTACATGGTGTTTACTGAATTTAAAAGTTTCCATGCCCATGTGTGCATCATGCTGCAGTGCGCACATGGTGGAAAATCATCATGTAGGCTTTATAGGATCCCATTGTAAGTTTAGCAACATCATGAACTATAGTATTAATCCTAGCAGTGTTACTGATGTTATATGGAGAAAACGGGACATACTAACTGCTATGCCAAAATTAGGTGAAATAATAGGTGCATCTCCCAGTTTTACTTTTAAGAAATGCCCTAATCTGAAATAGAAAATATGTTATAAGAAAATGCATGAAAAGAAGGACCAATCTACTAGAATTAATAGAATGTGAACTGTTCCATGATATAATTGTGTTTTTTGTAAACACATTGATCCTTCTGTTACTTTTAAACATCCACATACTAAGCATATTTATGAATTTGACTGCTTTGCTACTTGTAACACGGAAAATCTGGTTTATTTAGCTGCGTGTAGAACATTCACTAGTTTCAATATAGGGGAATCTAATAGTAAATTTAAGGAAAGACTCTGAATATCTTTCAGACATTAGAAGGGATATACTTATTCATTCCTTAGCTAAGCATATTCATGAGAATGGTACAGACCGTGCATTTAAATTCAGAGTAATACAAAGGATATTTTTTGACATAATAGGTGGTGATGTTCTAGATGCCACTGAACTAGCTGAATACAGGTGGATATTAAAACTACAGGCTGACAGTGCAGCTAGATTAAATGCTTCAGTTAGTTTAAAAACTGTATTAAAACAAAGGCAAATAAAACTGAAGTGAACGCTGCTATTGACTGCCTGGATATGTTGTGCTTTTTAAAATGCTTTTGAATGTACTTTTTATATGTTGCTGTATCTGTAGACCTTAAGTTCTCTGTATAACAATCTGAGCTGTTATTGGGCAATACAATCATGTGCTGTATTTAAAAACTCTGTATCTGAACTATGTTTTGTATGCATTGAAGAAGGGAATATTACCAAAAGCTCTGCTATTTGTATTTGTATTAAAATAAGTGAGTTTTTTTATTTCTGGTGTTGAGATCTGTTTTTTTATTGTTTTTACCATCTCCTGTCTATGACATGAAACATAACATACTGAAGACCCTATCTGTCAATATTTCACATATTTGCAATACAGCCATATGTTGCCTCCCCTAAGCACTGTAACCCTGGTGCCTCAGTATTTTTCCATGCATGTATCACCTATACTACAGAAATTAATATCAAATGTGTGATATGGAATGCACATCAATCTGGTAACATACAGAATTAGAACTATTGACCCATAATCCTAAAAATCCTTATGTGCAAGGCTAGGGAAGGGATCAGCATGGACCTTATCCACAGGGACATATGTTACCTTCAACACACTTGATGACCCATTTTAGTTTTGTCAAGGGTAGATCTTGCTTATTAAAAATAGTGAACTGTTTTTATAATGACCTCAAAGACCTGGATGAGAGATAATATGACATACTGCTATGTTGATTTATCCAAGGCCTTTGGCACTATCCCCCAATCAGGTATCATGGTGAACCTCTGCAATCTGAGGAGTAACCCATATAGCTATCAAAGTTGGGGACTGCACCTCCATCACTAGACCACTTACCAGTAGAATACCACAAGGATCTGTGCTGGCTCTTCAAATATTTGGAAACTATTTCACTGAAGTCCAGGCAAAGGTAGATGGTCTGTGGCTTACCAAATTTGCAGATGACTGTCAACTGGACACAGCCATATTGAGTCACCTAACAATGTTAATATATTACACAAGGGATTGACAAAGAAAAATGATTGGTGCCAAACTCACAGACAGAACCTTTAATAAAAAATGTCGCATTGCCCCCTTTGGCAATGAAGTACCCCTGGTAATTATTATATACATAGCACCCCTCTAAGCTCAAACACAGGGCTGTGAGACTTGGCAAAACATGTTGAAATCAATCTACACTTCAATAACTATGTGTCCATAATGATGAGACACATATTCTACATTGTGCACCTCATAAATAGTTCTGTTGTACTCTACCCTTATCAGACCACTAATTGAGTACAGTGTTCCCGTCATTCTGTACCTCACCAGACACCTGCAGCAACTGGAGAAAACACCGAGTTTGTGACTGAGAGAATCCAGGGCCTCCAAAACATAACAGGCAGTCAAAGACTGAAAGATCTGTCACTGTACTCAGTGTCATGCAGACTGCTGATAGGTGACCTATGCCTGGCCTACAGAGCAGTCTCAGACCCTGCCTTACTGGAAATGCTGGACATCTGCAAATCAAATGGGGCAAGAATAACTTGCTCCAGGGATCTCAGCCTATCCTGTGACAAAACAGAACATGCTGGGGACACAGATATATTTTCCAGCAATTGCCACTCCTCTGTAATAGGCTCCCATTGCATGAGAAGCAGCGCTTCTCAATGACCCTATTCAAGCTCAACCTTGACAACTGGAAGGGTGATTCTAATTTTACCCCTGAGGTGGTACCTATGTCCCTCATGGACAGGTCAGTGCTGATCACAAAATCTATCTAACGACCATCTAATTATGCTCAATAAGGGTATTTATGTGTTTTATATGGCTAGGCTTGTAAAATCCATAGGGCCATTAGGCTACTAACCTCCTATAAACCTTTGAAACAATGAACCAATGCAGGCCTCCCAACATCTTCTCTCCAGTATGCCCTGTTGATACCATCTACTATAATTTCACCTGCAGGCTTGTAAAAGTAAGACTTGTGCCATGGTGCTTGCATGAAGTACTGAGTTCTGTAATCTGTGTACTTAGGTAGGGGTTCTATTCTCACTGCAGTCAACTGGGGTGTCCATTTGTGTGCTCTTGCTTAACATTGCATATAGCCTTTTACAGCAGCATGTGGGACACTGTAATTGCCATATTCTCCTCAACAGACACTGCTGATGTCATCAGCTATATCAGATTTATGGATATACTCTATTCCCACCAGGGTAGGGTCAGAGACTGGCCTGGAGGCTAGGCAGAAGTCACCTCATCCTATACAATACAGTTTACAGTAACATAGCTTTTAGTCTATCCACATATATCATGGCATAGTTTGTAGGTCCTGTGTTTTCTTGGTGAGAAACCCTTGTGGCTTCTCCAGCTGCTGCATGTGTCTGCTGAGGTACATGCAAAAGAGAGCATTATACTCTATTAGTGTTCTGATGCAGTTCAAGTACAGTGTGGTCATACAATCCTAAGATTTGAATATGAAGGCATGACTTATGATGTGCACAACATAGGTTTTCAATACCAGTGTGTATACTTGGTGGTCAAAGTTCAGATTTCTATCTACATGTGTTCCCAGTGCTAGCATCACTAGGTTTCAGCATAGCAAGACTGAATTCCACTTTTCAGAAGGACAATATAAAGACATATTTCTGCATTTATTTCTAGATTGCGTGGCTTTGTCACCAATCATTTGTCTGTGTTAGTTCCTCCTGTAGTATGTTATCATCATAGGTGAGCTTAATGATTGCAACCCAGTATGCAAGACTTATCAAATATGGTAAAGCCAAAGGCCATATTCTTTGGCCTAAACTGTTAAGAAATATATTCCAATCAGTAAAGGTCCAAGCACAGATCCCTGCCGTACACCAATGGTAAGAGCTCTTCTGGCACAGGTTGATTCGCAAACTTTCATAGTATGTGTTCTGTCAATGAGCCAATTGGTTACTCATCTAGTGATGTGAGGTTTAATCCCCAGCTGGGAGACTTTCTCAATGATCTCTGCATTGGGGATTGTGTTCATTTCCTACACCAGTTGAAGATAGCCAACATGCATTGTCTTATCTACATCCAGGCCTATCACACAGAATCAATGAGCTGTGATAACATCACAGATCACCTATTACATGATTCATCACATACACCTTCCTGATATGGTTTAATGCACACTTCAAGACACTCTCCACACAGACTATCCTGCTGTAAAAGGGTGTGTTCAACATGCATCCATGTGAGTTAGTGGGGGGAGCAGCATCTTATGCATGTATGCATAGACACATCCTGACTTTCCTCTTCTGTAAGGTAGACCAACATGTCATCATGGACCTTTTCTAAATGGACAATAGTAATATCCTAGCTGAGTGCAACAGACCTCTGTGTGTTGTTAATGCTATTTCATGTCTATTATATCTGTTAGATGTCCTCAAAGAGATCATGAAGGGCATGCATGATGACATTGTCATCCTTTTAAACTTGACAAGCCCAAGGTATTAGATACAAATTTATACTGAGGTATTCACTCAACACTGTCAGATGTGGCCATCTAGATCACCAAGTGTGTAGACACGTGTATCACATACACAGCATTCAAATATGCTGACATGTGTGAAGTGACCTATAGCTCAGGCCCAGTGATCAGGTCCAAACATCAGAGCTGTCTGCTAGACCATTTCTTGTTGATTATTTAAGTAATGGACATCACAGATGACGTACACATCCTGTGTCCAAACAACTGTCTAAAGGACTACAGACTGTTGGCACTCATTGACTCCATCCATGATGTTAGTATACTACAGACAGTATCAACACACATCAAAGATTGTTGCCACACTGCCACACCCATTGCAACACCTGCATTGACAAGAAAACATGGAGGGATTTGTTACATCAGGAAAACAAACATACAACCCACGTATAATGTGGACATCCCACCGTATAATCAGACCAATAAGTATGTTTTGTGTGTCTTTGAATAGATGGTAAGTGGAGCATCCACAAGCATGTGGTCGCTGTGCTGGCTACTCCCTTGTATGTAACATAAGTACTGAGTATGTAAGGGATATCCACATCACAGGATATAAAACTTCCATAGTTCCCAGCCTTCATCATACCAATAACTGAGTATGATGCACCCTTCTTCATATACCTCCCTACACATCTTCCAGTGATGTGTAACTGAGGTGGACCCCCTTTGTCACAGTGAGCTGTCACACAGCTTGTTGGGCATACCAAGGTATTCTTTTTGTGGCATAAACATTACTGCCTGATGGTGCGGTACCCCATACAAGGTGTTACACCAGATGCGTGTGTGCTATCTGTTCTGGAGATGCACACAGTAAATAGAAAGGTCTTTGACAACATTAATGGCATGGCTAACATTTGTGACAGTGCATATGTATATGTATATATATATATATATATATATATATATATATATATATATATATATATATATATATATATATATATATATATATATATATATAGATATGTGTGTGTGTGTGTGTGTGTGTATATATATATATATATATATATATATATATATATATATATATATATATATATATATATATATATATATATATATACGCACACCAGCCAACTAGCCCATATTGATCATAATGTCGCATACAGGTATAACAGTGTCCCTCCTAACACCTCCAGCAGATGTCACAGTGCCAGGATAGTGTGAGTGATTACCCTCATAGAGTGTAGATGTATCATAATAGTTGTACAAGTGTGTATGTGCAGAATCATCTCTGATCACTCTAAATTACATATGTTATGTCAGAGGCATGGGATTACTGGTAGTATTAGTCTGAATTTGTCCATAATTGTGGTTGCTTCTTTTAATGTTGGCCATGAGCATTTATCTGTGTCCCACTTGCTGGAGACCTCTGCTTATATTAAACTCATATTCAGGCAAATCAGTTTTCACAGCTTTACAATATGCACCCTACGCTAATTGTATGTCAGATGTCTGATAGATGTCCTCTGCATTAGTCATGTAAGGATGCTTATTTCACACAGCACCCTTCCCATTTTTATGTCTTCATATTCTTTATGAATTTGTTGTGTAAATCGAGCATTACTGCTAGTTACAAAAACAGCAAACACTGCTGGAGACTCTTTATATTTCTTCCATGTAGCTAAAGCCTAGAATTTACTGCCTTCCACTATTTGAACCACTACCAACCTAACACAATTCAAAAATTACTAAAATATCACCTTAATGACACTTGGCTCTGTTCATGTAACACTCCAGGTTAACCTTGATTATCCATCTCTCTTCACTATGTACATTAAGTTACATACACCTTCTTAGATTAGTCTCTTTGTATTTCTTACTCAAACTAGCCATCTGTAAATGCACACTAATTCTCTTCTCACTTCTCTGAAGGCACTCATTATTAATATCTATAGTGCTAAGTACTTACGATGTCCCAACCGTGTTTATCTCTGGTCTTTTTACAACAAAATGTACATACATCTATCAATATATGCTTAGATAAACAATTACTATATTTTGTTCAGCTTAGCTCAACATGTAAACTACATAGTGTACATTATTACTTTTATTGCCTTGTTAACTAACTTTTATGAAATGTATTCCCTTGTAAACTTTAGTGATGTGACATGTGTCTTATGTAAGCTAATTCATGTATTTTTATTACTTGCCAATTGATATTTTATTGCATGTACTTTTATGTGGATCTTTTCTCCATGGGCCGCCACTGAAAAAAGGCTCTGCAGTCGGTTTTTGAAATAGTCCAGGATCTACTGCTTCTACTGAGTCTCCTCACCACATCCCCTGAGAAGTGTGCACACATACTGCTCTAGCTCTACTTCACTCGTGGCCAACCCCCTCCCTCCCTCCCATGTGAAGAATTTCTGAAAATTATCCTGCAAACAACTGAAGGCAAAAGGACTCACTACTGGGATTTTTACTCTGCAATCTATTTCTTATGTAAGTGTCTTCCCTGTTAACTAATTACTGCATCTAGTTGTTAGTGTGTTTACTTTATTTTATTTTATTGGCATAGCATGCACACATGCAAGGCCTTTCTCTCCTTCTTCCTTTCCCTGCCATTGCCAATAACTGCCACTACGTGGGAGCAGAACTCCATCAAACAACTGAATCTTAGGCCAGCTAAGCAGCTCCTCCTGTAAGCAGGACAGTGCTCTACAGTTATTTAAATTCTCCAATATTTCTGTGTACTGTAAAGTCATCCAAGTCCCTTCATAGCAGTTATTTTTCCATTCATTGTGAATAAATAGTGGAAACACAGTAACTGGCATATTCCCTGCAATTAAGGGATAACGCTACTTACCTTCATTACTTAGTCAGACTCCTGATACTTTTTTTTCAGCTCTTCCCTCCTAGGTAGGGGTCTATATCGGGTTTCACTACCATCCCCTCATAGACTACCCTCGCCCACACCCTGCCCTTCCCCTGGAATGTTGATGTATAGACATCTAAACTGCAGCGCCATTTTTAAAACAGTCCAGGATCTGCTGCTTATACTGACTCTCCCCACCAGGTCCGCTGAGAAGTGTGCAAGTGTATATTTGGTGTATGTATTTGCTTATTTTATTTGTTTGTTTGTTTGTAAGTACTGTTTCTATGTTATTGCTGCAGTTTTAGTGTACACCATTTTAACCTTTGCCTCTGAATGTGAGTATTGTGCTGAATGTATTTAGTATAGCATGCAGGTGTTTGTGGTTTATGTATTTGCTTAGTTTTTGTTTGAACAGTACTGCCTGTGTTATTGCTACAATTTTACTGTGCACTGTTTTTAACCTTTGTCTCTGAATGTGAGCATTGCGGTGAAAGTATTTACACACATGTAGAGTGGATTTACTGGATTATTTTAACTGTTTTGTAGAACTTCTGGTCAATCATTGGGACATATATGTATTACCTGAACACCCTCCCATGCTCGCTAACACTATGATGTAATTTCATTGTATATTGCATTTACAAGGGCAATGCTAACTCTGTGAACTATTCAGCATTTCCCACTGTAGCTACTGGTATTTAATGAATAGACTGCCCAAATCTTTGTTGTTATCCTGTAGGTTGTGCCTGTACTAAACTACTAATGCCTCTACTATTATCTGGTATGTTTATCCTCACTCTTTTTTTCCCCCTGTTGAAAGCTAACACACAGCTCCATTCAGCCTAAAGGTAGTGACTGTAGCCCAGGAATGTTATTAGTGCATTCCAAGTGAGAATTAATGTTGTGCTCACTTACCTGGTATGTACCATACCTCATAATAGTATAGTATATCCTTACCTCCCACAGTCTCCACACACATGCATACACAGCTTTCCTCAAGCCAATGCTTTGCTCATATATATATTTTTTACTGTTGCTTACCCACAACAAGACTTTGTTACATCTTTTTTGTCTTCTTTTTCATACAGCTCCAGCTCTACTTCACTCGTGGCTGACCCCCTTCCCAAGTGAAGACTTTCTGAAAATTATCCTGCAAACAACAGAAACCAAAAGGACTCACTACTGGGATTTTCCTCTGCCATCTTCATATGTAGGTGTATTTCCTGTTGGTTAATTACTGCATCTAGTTGTTAGTGCTTTTAATTCATTTTATTTCATTGGCATAGCATGCACACCTGCAAGGACATTTTCTCCTTCTTCCTTTCTCTGTCTTTGCCCCAAACAGCCACTAGGTGGCAGTAGAACTCCATCAAACAACTGAATCTTAACCCAGATAAGAGGTTCATCCTTTAAGCAGGACAGTGCTCTACAGTTATTTAAATTCTCTAATCTTTCGGTGTACTGTAACATCATCCAAGTCCCTTCATAGTTATTTTTCCGTTCATTGCAAATAAATAGTGGAAACACAGTAACTGACATACTTCCTGCAATTAAGCGATAATGCTGCTTACTTTCATTAATCAGTCAGACGCTTGATACTTTTTTTTTCAGCTGTTTCCCCCCCTAGGTAGGGCTCTACCCGCTCCACTGCCCCTCGCTTCACTTGGGCTTGTTCCACTCCCCTACCCTACCCTACCCTACCCTACCCCATTCCCACCTACTAGTTCATTTTCTTTATACCTAACCTTACACACCCATACCCAACCCCCCATCCCTAAGCCAATCATGCAAACAACCACCACCACCCCCTTGCTCTCCTTTGCTTTCATATTGTACACTCTACACATTGCACCTCCCCACTCACAAGATTGCTAAGTCCATCCTATCTATATACTATCAGGACCCCTACACATTCCACAGGATTATCTCTATATATACTCCTACTACTTCTAGCAAACCAAACATGTATTTCCATCAAATAATTCTAACACTAACACTCACCATCAGAGCCCATCTAACCTCACCCTACTTCAACAGCATTACAATCCCCAACATGTCACCCTACCTCAACCTCACTTCCAACATTCACTAACTACCCCTTATTCATCTCACCCTCACTCTTTAACCACACCATCTATGACCTACACCCCTACAAACTCCTCCATTATCAAAGCAAATCTAGCATATCTATACAATGCGACTTAGCCTTCTCCAAATATGTACAAACCATAACAAACATTGCCTCTCACCTGCTTTGCATTGGCGATATCAACCCCAACCCAGGTCCAAAAACAAGTCTAACACATCACCAAAATCAGCCTAGAACCAATACTAGCCTACTTAAAAAAACATCCAATATTCTAATAATAGATCATAACATAAGAAGCATCCTTAACAAAACCACTGAGTAACATGGGATCATAGTATTATACTTACCTGACATCATCTTCCTCACAGAAACATGACTTAAACCACACATTAAAAAAAAGAAATACTTCCCCCTGGTTATAGCATGCTACAAAAAGACTGTGCAGCTAAATGAGGAGGCAGAGTTGCTGTCCTATATCAGAACAACATCAAGTGTTGAACTATTTAACATAGAAATCCCTGCATTTAATAATGCAGAGATCCTACTTGCTAAGATAAGACTAAATACACAAAAACGGCTAAATATCTTAGGATCATATATTCCTCCAAGAGATAACATCAAGACCTTAAAATCTGTTCTCCACTGGACATCAGAAACCCTCCCCCATGAAACCATTATAGTAGGTGACTTCAATATTGATTGGACCTCACTTAAATCACCCCACCCCTCAAATCATATTAACTTTTACGGCTTCTCACAGCTTATACAAACTCCTAGTAGGGTAGACAAAACCTCAAAAAAAAAATAATCAGTATTAGACTAGATTCTTACTAATCACCCATCTTCCACCCATAATTTCAGTACACTACCAGACTGACCACCTTCCAACCTTCTTCATTAGAGACCAAACTAAACTCACTAGAACTAGCTCTCTTAAACACATCAGGTACACTAAAAACTTCAGGGCTGATGACCTTAATACAGCCCTTAAACACTCTAACTGGGCTCTTCTTTTAACACTTCCTTTAGATGAAGCAGTTGAGTATTTCAACACTATCTTCTCAGGCCTTCTCAACTAACTTTGGGGTAATTTGAGCAATAATACTGAAGCCTCAGAACAGGAATGTATACTGAAATTTCAAGCTGGTAGGCCACCAGGCCTTAATAATAAAGTATCCCTTAAAACCTTTCTTAGAGCTAGGGCCCTTAAGCATTGAAATTCATTTTATAAATGGTTGTACTGTGATTTAATTGATTGATTTTATATTAATATTTTCATATAAATTTTTATATTAATGCTATTGTTCTTATTTATAAGTATTTTGCATACAGTGTATTTAAATGTTATATATGCCCATCTATTTGAAATGAATGTAGTTATTTTCTATTTTATATTAGGTATTGCAACTACGGCCTTTTTAGTGTTAATAGGGTTCTAACTACTAGCATAACTGTTGATTGGTTAATTTGATATAGTGAACCTTTTTAAATATGATGTTCTCTGTATTCACTGTTAGTCTGATGAAGCGGGAGGATTCCGTGAAAGCGCTTACTATTTTTGTATTAAACTTGCCTGCTGTGTGTGACCAACGTGTCATTTTGCTTCTCAACCAACTTGCCCATAAGACAGATCCACACTAAAATCATCTATGCTCCATGGCTTACCAAGAGTACTAGGCAACTTATGAAACAAAGGGACAAAACATGGGACACCTGGCACAAAAGCAAAACTACTTTTAATATATAGACATCCTTACAACTGAGACACACTGTAAAAAACAAATCAGACAAGACAAACAAAAATACTATAGTGAAATTCAAACTAAGTACAATATCAACCCAAAAAAGTTTTAGGCTGCTATAAACAGTATTCTCCAACCAGGTAAATCACCAACTCCTCATCCAAACATAAACACCACCTTTATAAACACAGCCACTCAATTCAATGAGTTCTTTACTAACTATACTAAAGCTGTCAACAGGCCCAGCCTCCTCAACCACCACTAAACTATATAGCCCATCAAATAATGCCAATTTCTTCACCATTCAACCTTTACCACCTTACACCATCTATAAACATTTAACCAAACTTAAACCCACCACCCAACCAGTAGACAAACTACCTGCCAAATTCCTACACATAGCTGTAAAAGCCATTTCCTACCCAATCTCTATAGTCATTAACAGATCAATTTCAGAACAAAAGGTGCCACTAGTCTGGAAAATCTCCTACATTATACCAATACATAAAGGGGGCACATCCACTGACCTAACAAACAGGTCTATATCAGAACATTGAAGATTTAAAACTTCAAATGTTCTAATAATGACCCGTTTTGAGTGAATGCTAAAAATAGCGAAGCTGCAGAACATCGAATTCTTTCCTAGGGAAAGAATTCTGTTGGCAAGTTCTGTGGCTTCGCTATTTTCAGTGCTGTGGTGGAAATTTACGGGTCAGGTTCAGGTAAGTGTGCGATTGTGTGGTTGATAGGATTAGGGCACGGGTTAGGGTTAGGGCACGGGTTAGGTGAATTAGGGTTAGGGGCGCGTTAAGTGAGTTAGGGTTCGGGCGCGGGTTAGGTGAGTGTGTGATAGTGATGGACCTTAGAGTTAGGGTTTGGGTTAAGGTAAGTGGATAGATAGTAGTGTATGTACAGTTTAGTGTAGGGTTAGTTGTAGGATTATAAGTGTATATGTGTGGATTGATGTTTTTTAGTTGTGCTTTTGTTGTGTGTATGTGTTTCGGAATAGCGATTTTTTTTCCCAAGGAAAAAATTTGCTGTTCTGAATGTTCGATATTATATGGTTTCGATATTTTAGGTTCGATGAAATAGCGTTCACTACTTTCATCTTTTGATAGCGTGATATAAACCCTAACAAACTACAGCCCTATAGCTATATTTTCCCCACTGGCTAAAATATTGGAAAAATGTATTCACACCCAGATCCTAATACTTCTCCTTTCCAACAATCTCCTTGTCATAATTCAGCACAGATTCCATCCCATAGCACTGCCACTGCACTTATCCATTTTAGTAACCTGGTAAATATGCAACACAACAACAGCCAACTACTGTCTGCAGTTTTCTTGACTTATCAAAGGCTTTTGATACAGTGTTCTATACAAAGCTTCTAACATCACTCTCAGAATAAAAACTGACTACCCCCACTCTATTATGATTTCAAGACTCTCTCCCCCAAGCTGTTTAAGTGGAAAAACCCCGTCCCCCTACTTCCTGTAAAACTAGGAGTACCCCAAGGATCAATTCTATACTCAGTATATTTACAAATAATCTTCACAAAGCCACCTCTCTAGCAAACCTGGTTTAATACGCTGATGACTCCAACTTAATCTGCTCTACCCTCACCCTCCAAAAACTTCACATCAAGACCCAAGAAGCCTTTACATCCATTGAAACCTGGCTAACAAACTCCCAGTTAATACTAAATCATAAAAAACCCAACTTATGCTCTTCCATCCTTCCAAGGCAGCAGTACCTACTTCCCCATTCTCTATTTCTGCATCAGATAATACCCAATCTCCTCTGTTACACAAACCAAATTACTAGGGGGTCATTACTGACAATAATATGAAATTTGACAAACACATAGCTCATGCAATAACCAAAGTCAGCAAAAAACCTAGGTACTTTTTAAAGATGTCAAGACATGCTTACCAGCAACAGTAAAGTTACTCTAGCTTGTACCCATCTTCTCTCTACCTTACAGTATGCTTCTCATGTCCCAATTAATCTTAACAAGAGTGATTTAAACAAGCTATCAGTATGCTACAACAAAATAACAAAATTAGCCACAAACTCCTCCTACCGCACCCACCACTGTCAGGCCCTAAAACAGCTTTCCAGGCTGGAAGTCCCAAACACCTTAAGTTAGCTCTAAACAAACTTCTTCTAGCTCATCAAATACTGTACCAACCTGACAAAACTCCAGCCTTGCAAAACCTGATTACCCTCTAGTCCAATAACCGAGAACTTAGATCCACTAACAAGGCACTAATCACAGTCTCCAAAAGCCATTACAGCTCTGGTGACTCCCTGTATTCTAGCAACATTGCCAAGACTTGGAACTGTCTACCACTACAAATCAGGGTACAACCTAACAAAACCATGCTCAAAAAACTGCTTATTTCCCACCTAAACAATTCGTGGACAAGCAACTGCTTAGCACCTGGCTGACATAACACCTTTCCCCTGCTCACTATCCAACCTCTTCTTTAAAACTCCCACAGATGCGGTGTATTTATTATCACATGTTACTTACCATCTCACTAACACTTATTCCCCACTGTCCCATCTATACCCACTAACTCTCCCGTAGACTAACTTAAATATCTTTCCCTTAAAATGTCAACTTTTAGTCTTTTTTCTTTCTTCTCTAATCTTTATTACATCTTCAAGATTATCTCTGTTAAACACACTGTACGAACAACAATCACGTTACTACTTGCTATATTTTTAACTGTATGTCTACACCACTATTTGTATGTAAATATCTTATGCAATCATATATCTGATATATTTTATAACTGTATGTCTAAAATACAATGCTCATGTAAATATCTTATGTATAGTATGTTAGTAATTGTTTTTGGAGCTTTTCTCCTGGGCCTCCACTGAAAACAGACAGATCTTTCTAGTCGGACCTCCCCAGTAAACAAATGTAAAATAAAATAAATAAACAAAATAAATAAATGTCACCTTGTGTGACAGTCACATAATACATATTTTTACTGTGCAGTCCCTACTGTACCATATTGATATGTGATTGGTGTTGCTGCTACAACTGTCTTCCATTGACATGCCCTCATCTGCTATACATTGGGTTGTTTCACCTGTCCTCTTTCTCTGTGTTCATTTCTACAATTCATCTGTTTGTCCCTACTCAATACACACACTTCCCCTGAGTATTCATTTTACATGGCATTCCATGTACCCTTACAGATTATTTACACAATTTGATAGAAAACCCATTTAAACAGCTTCAGTACAGAATGCCAGGAATGAGATATCACAATACTCTGCACTTCAGATACACTGTTCTGTACTGGGTTTGGGTCACATACTTAACATTCATACCTTTCAACTGTCCAGATTTTCACAGAGCATCCAAATATGTTCCTTATCAAATTCGGGTTTTTCTGCTACACAACTGGGATGAGCTCAGGACTGATGTGACTCAATAATTATGTACATTTGAGTTTCAGACTTCAAATCCTTCAGAACATGTATCTTAACACAAACCCCTGGTTATTTTAGCAACTTTCTATAGGGCAAACATGTCAAATATGTCCATATTTCTGGGTCATTGTCTCCCCATTATGCTGGCATTTATCCAGGTGTCTTGCACTAAGAGACTGAGAGCTATCTGTAAAGCCTTGGTGATCATTGTGGCATTTCAAGCAAACTTGTGGACTTTCAGTGCTCTGATTTAAACATGAGTGATATCTGTGTTTGCTTACATGGTTTCCTGGCTGGCAACACTGTTGCCGGCCAGGAAACCTCACTTATTTATGTTTAAATGTGGTGTGCGGCATGAATATGCAATGAGCAGTGCTGCTCACCGCAGATCACCATGCACACATGTAAACTCTGTGTAGGATTTGCATGAAGCCTACATGGGGTTTATTGAATCCCACTGGTTCTTTTTGTTATTTTGTCTAGTTATCTATTAAGAAAAATGCTATATGTAGTCAAATACAAAAGATAGTCATTGTTTCATTTATTAGTTTATAAAACTTACCTCAACGTATCGGTATGACTATTGGCATTCTCTTTTTGAAAATAGAATGTTTGACTGTAAAATTACATTATTTAATGTATTGATTGGCTTATTCTAGGAGTATTCAATAAATGAAACCTTGGTACCCACTACTGGCAGCGTGTAGCAAGAAAGTAGAAAAATGTTGCTGGCAATAAGGATGCATCAGTAGCTTCTCTTAGGAAACACTGTGTGTGTGTATGTGTGTGTTTGTGTGTGTGTGTGTGTGTGTGTGTGTGTGTGTGTGTGTGTGTGTGTGTGTGTGTGTGTGTGTGTGTGTGTGAGTGTGTGTGCACGTGTGTGTGTGTGTGTGTGTGTGTGTGTGTGTGTATGTGTGTGTGTGTGTGTGTGTGTGTGTGTGTGTGTGTGTGTGTGTGTGTGTGTGTGTGTGTGTGAGTGTGTGTGTGTGTGAGTTTGTGTGTGGGCATTCGTGTGTGTTTAAAATAGTTTTCACCAAATCTGAATTATTGTTAGCAAGATTATACTGTAAGGTGCTTGGCTCAACTCAAGTTGAGTGATATCCTGTAGAGCTGGTGTGGCTATAGCTATGCTCTGTATAGGTACCGTATAAAGTTTCTTTGGATGTACTAGTTTTTGTTTATAATCTAAGATAGTATATGTATTTTGTTGTAAGTTCTTTAGGACAATTACCACTCACATACTTACTTGGTAATTAGTGACATGGATCATGAAATTGTAGTAAATGACCATTACATATAAATTGACTCTAGTGGTAAAAGATTTAAGCTCTATACATACCTCTGCACCTAAGAGCTCCAGTGAAAAAGTCTGTATCTGACATGGAAAACTCAGAGTTTAGTGCTTAAGATCATAGGACGTTACTAGGCTACTGGCCCCGAGGCCCTTACAAGCCTAGCCAAGAATTTATCCCATGTTCCAGCAAGTCAGCACCCTATGCCACTATCCAGCAGGAACATAGGTGGAATCCCAAAGGTGTATTTTCTGTTCCCCATCCAGTTATCCAGGTTGCGCTTAAAATGTTTTAAAGACGTACTCTGCTTTATGTGGCCAGTGAGTCTATTCCACAGAAGGTGGGACACAAATCTGCCCTGCCAACATGTCCTATTGATGTCACAGACCGGGTTGAGGTCACACATGCGGGCTACTCCACTGGTGCTTGACTTGCACATATGCTGCAGTCCAATCAGGGCAGGATCTGAGATTTCTTCATATGCCAGACAGAGGTTACCTCTGAGGAGTCTGTAGGAGACTGAGCAGAGGAACAGGGCTTTTAGTCTATCTGTGTAGGGTAGATGTTTGAGGCCCTGGATTCTCCAGGTGAGGAATCTCTGTGGTGTCTCCAGCTGCTGCATGTGCTTTGCAAGACACATGGCAAAATGGGCATTGTATTCAATAATTGGTCTTATAAGAGAAGAATACAGGGATTTTATGACCACCTTGTCCCCTGGATAAGACACCTTACTAATGAGGTGGGCCATGGTGAAAGCTTTCCTTACAATGGAAGCAATATGGTAGTCAAAAGTCAGTTTGCTATCAACCTGGGTTCCCAAGTCCCTCATGACTGATTGCATGCTTAGTGCCTTATTATCAGTGTGATAATTTGTGGGGATGTCATTCTCAAAAGGGATGATGATGCATTTTTTGGCATTCAATTTGAGACCATGTTTCTGGCACCAGGCATTTGTTTGGGTGAGACTCTCTTGGAGGATGTCCACATCACTAGTGGAATTGATGACAGTGCCCAGCTTGCAGTCATCTGCAAACTTGGTCTGTCATAGCCCACTAGATTTGGTCTGTACCTCTTAGAAGTATATCCCAAATAGCAGAGGCCCCACGACCGATCCCTGAGGTACACTGCTTGTTACGGATCTACTACTTGAGGTGGCTTCCCCTATTTTGACTAGGTGGGTTCTATCAGCTTAAACTATAACACTTTCATGTGGGGTATTACATCAAGGGTTCCTTTCTAGCTTTAGCTCAGAGGTAAAAGTAGAGGTGAAAACATGTGATTTAAAAAGAAGAGCCAAGCCAGAATTGGGCAAAGAGTCTGGTTTGGCTCTAAATGCCCATTAAAAGCTCAGCCAGTGGTAATATTGTAAAATGGGGGAAAAGACTGCAATAAATGAAGCAGATACTGTCATTGTAATATAAAGGATTATGATCAGGTTACTCACTGCAATGAGTATATTATGGGTTCAAGACATGGATACCAAGAAATTAATTCTGAAGGTGAATCTTGCCATCTATATCAAGAACACATACTTTTTCATTACAAATCTGATCATAATTCTTTACAGTGAATGGAGATTGATATTTTCCAAGTATTATTAGTGCAAAGTTAAATTTAAACAAACAAACAAAAAGTGTTGTGTTGTATCAACTTTGAAAGGTGATAAAGTAGTGGGGAAGTGGTTGACATCTTATGTATTCTGCACATAACGGAAGCAGTTGTAACCAAAGCACTGGGCGTACATTAGCAGACAGCAAATGGAAACAGAAGCTTAAAGCAATTTCATAGGTTCATAGGTAGGTACTAGGCTATCGGCCCTAGAGCCAAAGTAAGCCTAGCCAACAAGGTTCATGTCATATTGCTGCTGTTTTCTGGTGAGTGCTGTCTGCCTTTAGTGCAGAATCAATGTTATCAGCACCCAGAGGGTACTTAACAGTCCTCTTGGTTCTCACATTATAGTAGCATTTACCCAGGATATTATTTAACCATATTTTATAGGTTCATAGGTTCATAGGTTTATACTAGGCTATCTGCCCTAAGGCATTTATAAGCCTAGCCCAAAGTTTTGTGGCTTACGCCACCCCTTATGTTAAAAAATATTGTGCCCATTAGTTTGTTTTGCCTCTGTCCAGCAGTGACACAGAGATGATTCCCGGGGTAAACCTACGATCTCCCATCCACCGGTCAAGATTTCTCTTGAACAGAGCCAGTGAGGTGTTCTGCCTCACATGGACCGGGATTTTATTCCACAGCATAGGGAGTCTCTGAGTGACAAATCTATCCCTCCAGCATGTCTTATTTATATCCGTGCTAAGGTTTAAGTCGCTTGCTCTAGTGGATCTGGTAGATTTGGATTTTTTGAGGTGGAGCATGTCCATTAATTCCGGGTTGGACATGGCCTGGTATGTCAGGCACAGGTCACCTCTGAGCAGACGGTATGCAACTGAATAGAGCTGGAGTTTCTTCAGTCTGGCAGCATATGACAGATTTTGGAATCCCTTTATCCTTTTGGTGAGGAACTTTTGGGGTCTCTCCAATTGCTGCAGGTGTCGGGTGAGATACATCCTGAATGGGGCATTGTACTCGATCATTGGTCTGATAAGTGAAGAGTACAGGGGAACAATGACCTCACTTGATCTGGATGTGAATCCCTTCATGATCAGATGGGCAATGTAGAAGGTCTTTCTAACCACTTTAGCAATGTGAATGTCAAAAGAAAGGCCACTGTCAACCAGGGTCCCCAGGTACCTGTTAACCTCTTCTGTGCTTAGTGGATTGCCACCTATATGGTAGCTTGGGGTTACCTTGTTTTTCCCGAAGGGTATGACTATACATTTTTTGGCATTTAACTTCAGGCCATGGCTCTGGCACCAGCTATCAGTTTCCATGAGACCCCTCTGAAGGATATCTGTGTCCGATGTACTTTCCACTATGGCGCCCAGTTTGCAGTCATCTGCAAACTTTGTCAGCCATAGTCCTCCTATGTTTGCCTGTACTTCTGAGAAGTAGATGACGAACAACAGGGGGCCAAGGACTGAGCCCTGTGGGACACCACTTGTGACTGGCTTGGAGTCTGACATGGTGCCAGCAACTCTGACCCTGTGGGTTCTGTCCTTTAGCCAGTTTGCAACCCATCTTGTGACATATGGGTTTACATTTAAGCTGGTAAGTTTCTCTATAATACCTGAGTGGGGTATTGTGTCGAAAGCTTTTCAAGGTCAAGGTAGGCTGTATGGACTGCCTTTCCCTCATCAATGGCCTTGGTGACTGTTTCGAAGAAGTCGACCAAGTTCAAAAGGCATGATCTGCCCTTGACAAAGCCAAACTGGGTCGGGTCCAATGTCTGCAAGTCCCCTATGTCTTTGTTTATGAGTTCCATTATGATCCTCTCCATAGCTTTGCAGACCAGGCTTGTTAAGCTTATGGGGCGGTAATTACCAGGGTCCATAGAGGCACCGCCTTTGTGGAGTGGGACCACAGTTGCCGTACGCCACTCCTTGGGCACGTATCCTGTGGTAAGGCTAAGATTAAACAGCTGCCTTATGTGCGGGTTTAGTTCCTCATTGAGTTCGTGTAGCACACAGCCGGGGACACCATCCGGTCCCATTGATGCTGTGTTTTTAGCTTTAGAGAGAGCAGCTTTTACCTGCGCATTTGAGATGTCTGGGAGGCTACACTCCGCTGGGATAGTTATCTCTCCTTTTGGGGAGGAGAGGGGGGTGAAGTTTGCACTGAACCTGTCCGCCAGTATGTTGGCAATGTCTGTGGGTTCAGTGATTTTGTATCATTTTGGACTAATTCTGAGCATATCTGGGAGATTCCACCCAGGTTTCTAACATAGCTGAAGAAGGCCTTATGATTGTCTTTTGAATCTATGGCAATTTTTCTCTCAAAGTTGGCCTTGGATGATTTTATGAGTGCTCGTATGTTTTACTAATAATGATCAAGGGTGTCTTCTCTTTTATGGATTTTGCTCTATCATGTAACAGCTTTCTCCTCTTATTGTAAAGTTTGTTTATGGCTGGGGTCCACCAGACTGGACGTTTGCCCTTGGTGGAAAGAGTCTTGGTTTTATTAGGGATTGCCTGATCCATGCAGTCCTGGAGGTGTTCGTAGAAGGCATTTGTAAGGGCTTCCGCAGCTTGGGTTGTGGTTTCCACTGGCTTGGGGGCCTTGAAGGATACCACACCAGTCTTGAGTAGTATGAAGTTTGCTTTAGAGAAGTTCTTCACTGTGGTCTTTTTTGTTTGGGGTGGGGGCGGGATGTGAATTTCCAGTGAGATTAGTTTATGATCTGATCTCACCAATGAGGGATATACTTCCAGTGTGGAGCATTTTGTCCCCATGTTTGTGATGATGATGAGATCTAGTATATTTTCTCCTCTTGTGGGAATGGTGACTAGTTGTTCCATGGCATTTGAATTTATGAACTCCAGGAACGTTTGGGCTAAAAAAGTTGGGGCTTGAGTAATGTTCCCAGTCTATATTCGGGTAGTTGAAGTCACCCAATATAATGGTGTTTGGAGATATATTTATACCCTCCAGTGTCTTCAGGAAGGCTGTGTGGGGTTCCTGAGTTTGAGAGGGTGGCCTGTAGCATGCTACAAATTGTAGAGCAGTTTTGCCTATGGTTAATTGCACCTGGATGGTTTCCGATGCTTCGTGCGTTGCCACCAACCTGGAGGTGTGGGTATCCTTGATGAATATGGATACACCCCTCCTTTTGTGGTGTGGTCCGGGTTTTGGGGCCGAACGCATGATATGAGGTAAAACCTGATAGTGCCGGGTGCTCTCAGGAGCCTTGAACCAGGTTTCAGTTACAGCACAGACATCGATGTTCTCCATACTGAGAAGGGCCTCGAGTGTGTGCATTTTGAGATTTAGACTTCTGGCATTGAGCAGCATTACCCTTAGTTTCTTCCCATTTTTGTTTTCTAGGGTGGTAGGTTTAGAATTTGAGCCTTGCCTAAAAAGGCACTATGGGGGTGGCAAGAGCCTTAGCCAATATCCGGAATCCCAGGGGTGACAGGTGCAAGCCATCTCTTGCGAAGCAGCGTGGCTTGTCAAGCATGTCATCCCAGGCAGACAGACACTGGATCCCCTTTGAATGACACCAGAAATTAAGCCAATTGTTAAAGCTGATCATCTTGTCTCTATGTTGTGGCATCATTCTTGGTGAAGGAAGGATACTGCTCAGGGTCAGGGTCATACCTGCCTGGGCTACATAATCAGAGAGCTCCTCTATGTCTCTTTTCATGTAGTCCAGGGAGGTACATCTCAGGTCGTTCACACCAGCATGGACAATGACTGTGTCATATTTGTACTTGCTGTGGAGTGACCAGTGCTTGTGTTATGTGGCGGATTCTAGTGCCCGATAGGCAACTTACTGTGACCCTCTCCTTATTCAGCCTGGTGAGTGGGACGTCAGTGTGTCTGACTATGGAGTCACCTATGACAAGTATGTTTGGTGTTGTATTTGGCCTTAAGGGCTGTGACTGCTTTGCACACTGATTTTGTGGTTTATGTGTTGCCTGTGGTGTGTCATGAGGTGGCAGTTGCTTGGGTGTCTGCTTTGGAGGCCTCTGCTGTTTAGGTAAATTTTTGCTCAGAGCCTCCGAGTATGTCTTAGTGTGTTTATGTGTTTGATTCATTGTTGAGATAGCTTTATGTGAGACTGGTTTTGTGGTGTGTGTAGTTGCCTTCTCCTCCTGTCTGGTCTTGCCAGTCCTGAGTTGAGAGAGCTCAGCCTCCAGTTTGGCCAAATAGCTGCATCTCTCGCAAGTATTTGTGTTATGTGGGAGGAGGAGAGGGTTGTCTGTGTACATGAGGCAATTGTAACATTGCCTCAATATTCCCAGATTCACCAACTGGACAGGGGAGGATGTCAGCATCTGGCCCTTCGACATGCTAGAGAAATTAAGAAGTTAGGGGTGTAACTGAATAAGAGAGGACTTAGTAAGGAAGTGGGTACTCCTGGGGGGGGGGGTTCGCTAGTGAGGGACTTTGTATAATACAGAAGTGCTAAACCTGAAAAGAAGATGCTTTTAAGACAAGTGCTGAGCTTTTTTTTTTTTTTTTTTTTGGAGTACAGTAAATGACCCCACACAAGAGTGCTAGGCCAAAGACAGAAAATATGCAAGTTTTGAGAAAAAAACGATTTTAAAATTAAGTGCAAACAGGAAATTCAGTAAATAGCTTTTTGGTTGTGCTCTAAATACAGCTACTAATGCAGAAATCAAGTTTAACAAGCCAGAAAATGCTCAAACTAGGCAACTATGCAGAAAAACTTAGCAAATAAACAGAGGAAAAATACTTAAAATCTCAAAAGTGGCTCCTTTCTTCTCTCAGCGTTTTCTCCTCTTGGTGGGTGCTTCACCAACAGCCAACAAGCCTGAAAGGACGCCAAAACCACGAGGCAACTAGGTTTTAAGAGAGGACTACAGCAAACAAGGTGTACCAATTACAGTAAGAAACAGTTGAAATATGCAGGCACTATAAGCCTTTAACCAGAAATTCCCAGCTCAGAAGGGATTTTGAGTGTAATGGTGCTCCATGTACTATATAAATTGTACAAACCGCACTATTGCAAGATGCCAAAGAGTACACTTCTTTATCTGATAATGCCTGTGTGTACTATTTTATCAATCTAAAACTTTCATTAACTATGTCAGCTGTATACAATATACATCAAGACAGAACCTCAGAAACTCTTACATTTACCCTTAAAGTTCCTGAATCTTCTGATGGATAAGGTGACTCCCTCAGTAGTCACATGAAATCTGATGCAGGGCACAATTCCAGGGCACAATCTGCTAGTCAGCATACAGTTTCAAAATACCACACCAACACATTCAGCATACCCTACGTTGCAATTGTCCCAATGCCTGATTATCATTGCTGTTTTATATTATACATGTTCAAATAATTTACTCACATTAAAAAAATATCAGCCTTGAAATGTAGATCTTGTCTTTGTTTTCTGTTATTTACAAATATCTCATATAGCTCAGTTTAACTTTGGAAGTAGCTTGCTGCTTTGATACAGATATTTATTATTATGCATGTGTAGGTGATACGATTACAGTAATTTACAATGCACTAAAAAATGTAACTCAACTGCAATTATGCTGCATTGATAGAGAGTAACACAGATAAAAAGTACAACCCCAGCTATGTCCAGCATTTCTGCTAAATAAGTGCTTATTAGCATGAATTGCATTTGTATTTCTTTAACTACATTGCAAGATATTAAATATCCACTGATTAATGCTCTTCTGATATAATCCTAGATTTATATTTAATTTTTAGATGATTTGTGAGATAAAGTTCCCTGTGCTGCACATTTTTCCCATTTATATATCATATACATGCAGTGTACATTTTCTACAAAAAATACTCTTGTATCAGCTCAGCAAGATCCTGCCCAGGTGTCCTGCAGAGTCCTACAGCACCAGAGAGAGAATAGAGAGACTTTGGAGTAATTGTTTTCCAGTTTTCTTGCTGTTTACTGTTAATTCTGCCTAAATGCTCGGTTTCTGGTGTTTACCAATACTCTGTAAGCTCGTTTTCAACTACATTTGTACTTATTTACTGCCTGCACTTTAAAAAAGTTGTTTTTGTCTTATATTGCATTATTTAATTATATTTGGCTTCACATTCAAGTGCGATAGCCGTTTCTATACTTTAAAAGTGTTTTTTTTTCTGTTGTATTTGTTATATTTTTGAAAAAAAATCTTCCTATTTCCTGCCTTTCTAAGCTAGAAAATTCTGGTTTTCAGATATTTGCTGGTACCTGGACTGTGTTTAAGCTTCTGTGTTGCCCATATCTTACTTGGATAGAAGGGATTTACTCTGTTCACCAGTGAGAGTGGGGAGCTTTGAACAGCCTACCTGCCCTTGGAGCAGTGGTTTCAGCCAAGAAATTGTAGTTTTATTGGCATTTTGGGCTAATTTCTATCTCTTTTATCTTTCTGATATAAAAAATGCATTTGCACATTTTTTGTGCTTGTATCAGCTCAGCAAGATCCTGCCCAGGTATCCTGCAGAGTCCTACAGCACCAGAGAGAGAATAGAGAGACTTTGGAGTGGTTAAGTACCTTTATTCTGTTTTTTTTGCTGTTTATTGTTAATTCCATCTAAATGCTCAGTTTCTGGCATTTACTGATACTCTAGAAGCTCATTTTCAACTGCATTTGTACTTATTTACTGCCTGCACTTTAAAAAAGTCATTTTTGTCTTATATTGCATTATTTAATTCTATTTGGCTTTACACTCAAGAGCGATAGCCATTTCTATACTTTAAAGTATTTTTTCTGTTGTATCTGTTATATTTTTGAAAAAAAAAATCTTCCTATTTCCTGCCTTTCTAAGCTAGAAAAGTCTGGTTTTCAGATATTTGCTGGTACATGGACTATGTTTAACCTTCTGTGTTGCCCATACCTTACTTAGATAGAAGGAAGTTACTCAGTTCACCAGTGAGAGTAGGGAGCTTTGAACAGCCTACCTGTCCTTGGAGGAGTGGGGTTCAGCCCAGAAATTGCAGTTTTATTGGCTATTTTGGACTAATTTTTATCTCTTTTATCTTCCTGATATAAAAAAACGCATTTGTGCGGTTTTGTGCATAGCACAGTGGCAGTTAGTTAGGGTTAAACTATCCCCAACTCCACAGAGTCTGCTCTTCAGTTTTTCCTTTAGTACTAGCCAGTTCTTTCAGTTTTAGCACTTAAATCAGTGCTTTCAGACTCACACTTGCTCAAAAAGTGACAGAAGCACTAATAAACTTCAGTACTCGATCCCCCACATTTGTTGTAGGGAACAAACTACTCTCCCCCACCAGCGTAACAAGAAAAAGTTCCTCAACCCATTCAGACAAACTAGAAAAAGTTCCTCAACCCATTCAGGCATGTCCAAAGGCCAGTTCCCAGTGTATTCTCCTGTCCACCTGATGAATTTGGGCATCCTGAGGCAATGTCACAACTGCCTCATGTACACAGGCTACCCTCTCCTCCTACCACATATCACCAAAATCTGCAAGAGATGTACTTACACAGCCAAACATGAGGCAAAACTCTCTCCAGCCACGACTGGAATAGAGAGTCAAGAGGAGACAGTAACAACCTGCAATACTACACATAGACCCACCACACCTGCAACAGCAATTCCCACACATAGATACACAAAGACATACTTGGAGGCTCTAAATAAAAACCTGCAGAAACAACAGAGACCTCCAAAGCAGACATGCAAGCAACCTCCACCCACAAACACACCGCAACTGACACATAACCTCCAAAACCAGTGTACCTTACAACCACAGCCCATAAGGCATAACATCGTACCTAACACACTTGTAATAGGAGACTCCATAGTCAGGCACACTGATGTCCCACTCACCAGGCTGGACAAAGGGAAGGTTACTGTCAGCTGCCTGTCGGGTGCCAGAATCTGCCACATCATGCAGGTACTCAGGTCACTCCATAAAAAGTACAAATATGACTCTGTCATAGTCCATGTTGGTGTGAATGACTTTAGACTTACCTCCCTGGACTACATGAAAAGAAACACATAAGAGCTCTCTGATCATGTAACCAAGGCAAGTATGACCCTAACTTTGAGTAGTATCTTACCGTCACCAAGAATGATACCTCAGTACAAAGAAAAAATTATAAATTTCAACAATTGCCTAAGCTTCTGGTGTCATTCAAAGGAGTCCAGTATCTGTCTGCCTGGGACAACATGCACGGCAAGCCACAATGTTTCACCAGAGATGGCTTGCACCTGTCACCCCTGGGATTCGGGATACTGGCCAAGGCTCTTGCCACCCCCATAGTGCCTTTTTTAGCAAGGCTCAAAAGACAAACCCACCACTGTAATAAGTACCAGTGACAAAAAAACTGACGGTAATGCTGCTCAACGCCAGGAGTTTATACCTCAAAATGCACTCACTCAAGGGTCTTCTCAAAATGGTGAACATTGATATTTGTGCAATAACTGAGACCTGGTTCAAGGCACAAGAGAGCACCCCAGCAATTCCAGGCTACAACTCATACCACACATTTTGGCAACAACACCTGGACCGAAACACCAAGGGAGGTGGCATAGCCAAATTCATCAAGGATAACCACACCTCCAGACTAGTTGCAAAGTACGATGCCTCAGAGATCATCCAAATGCAACTAACAATGGGTAAAACTGCAATCTAGATTGTAGCTTGCTACAGACCACCTTCCCTGCCCCAAGACCCCCACTCCTTGTTCCTTGAGGTACTGGAAAACATGAGAGTCCACCCAAACACCCTAATACTGGGTAACTTCAATTAACCAAACATCAACTGGGAAAAATACTCAAGCACTAATACCTTTGCCCAATGCTTCCTGGAATATATTAACTCAAAAGCCCTGGACCAGCTTATCAAAACCCACACAAGGGGCAACCATATACTGGACCTAGTCATCACCAACATAGGGGACAAGTGCTCCATACCTGAAGTAAATTCCGTGTTGGTAAGATCAGACCATAAACTCATCACCCTTGATATCCACATACCACCCTCTCACCCACCTCAAGGAAACCACAGTAAAAAACTTCTCCAAAGCAAACTTTATGCTACTTAAGACAGAGGTGGCAAACTTCGTTAGTCCCATGCAGAATGACAAGTTGGTTGAATCTGCTGTAGCCTACACGGAAGCACTTTACAAGCACTTGCATGAGTACATGGACCGTGCTATCCCGAACAAAACCAAGATTCATTCCTCCAAAAAAAGGAAACCAGTCTGGTGGACCCCCGCCATAAACAAGCTCTGTAATAGAAGGAAGAAATTATTACAAAAAAAGAGTAAAAACCCAGGAAGGGAATAGCTCCTTGACCAACCTCAGCAAAAAGCTAAGATCCCTTATTAAATCCTCAAAGGCGAGCTTTGAAAGAAAAATCTCAATGGACACCAAAGACAACCACAAAGAATTTTTTAGTTATGTCAAGAACCTAAATGGCAACTCTCAGATCTGCTCTGAGTTACAACATAACGGTTCAAAATTCATGGAACCAACTGATTTTGCCTATATACTGGCAAATAGGTTCAGTGCAAAATTTTCCCCTCCCTCACCCCCTAAAGGGCCCATATCTATACCAGAAGATTGCGTTGCCCCTGTAATCTCAGACACCCAGGTGAGAATGGCACTTTCTAAAACAAAAAACACAGCATCCATGGGACCAGACTGCATCCCAGGCTGCGTGTTACATGAACTCCAAAATGAACTAATCCCTCACCTAAGTGCCATGTTCAACCACAGCCTTGCCTCAGGCTATGTGCACACTGAGTGGCGCATGGCAACGGTCATCCTACTTCACAAAGGAGGAGCCACCAACGACCTTGGGAACTATCGCCCCATCAGCCTGATGAGCCTCGTCTGCAAGGCCATGGAGCGCATCGTCATAGAACTCATAAACAACAACATTGGGAACTTACAGACCCTGGACCCTACTCAGTTTGGTTTCATAAAGGGCAGGTCATGTCTTCTAAACCTGGTTGTCTTTTTAGAGACAGTCACCAAAGCAATTGATGAGGGAAAGCATACTTTGACCTTGCAAAAGCATTTGATACCATTCCCCACTCGAGAATTATAGACAAACTCACTAACCTAAGTATAAACCCCTACATTACAAGATGGGTTTCTAACTGACTCATGTACAGAGCCCATACAGTGAAAATAGGAAATGCTAGGGCCGACTCCAAACCTGTGACAAATGGAGTACACCAGGGCTTAGTCTTGGGACCTCTCCTGTTCGGTATTTACTTCTCCAAGGTACAAGCAAACAAAAGGGGACTATGGCTAACAAAGTTCGCAGATGACTACAAACTGGGTGCCATAATCGAGACTCCTACTGACATAGATATCCTTCAAAAGGGTCTCACTGAAAAAGATACATGGTGCCAAAATCATGGCCTCAAGCTAAATGCCAAAAAGTGCATTGTCATCGCCTTTGGAAAAAAACAAGTACCTATGAATTACCACATAGGTGGCAGCTCGCTTAACACAGAGAGTGTGATAAGAGACCTAGGAACCCAGGTGGATAGTAACCTCTCCTTCAATAACCGCATCACTAAGGTGGTTAGAAAATCCTTCTACATGGCCCACCTTATCACAAAGGGGTTTGCATCTAGAAAAAAGGAAGTTATTGTCTCCCTCTACTCATCACTCATTAGACCCATTATTGAGTACAATGCCCAATTTGGGATGTACCCTAGACACCTGCAGCAACTGGATAGGCCTCAAATATACCTCACCAAGAGGATAACGGGCCTAAAACAGATGCCCTATGCCACCAGGCTAAAAAAAACTTCAGCTGTACTCGGTTGCATACCGGCTACTCAGAGGTGATCTATGCCTGTCATACAAGGCTATGTCAAACCCCAAATTACTGGAAATGCTCCACCTAAGGAAAACCCAATCTACCCAAGCTACATGCTCTTGGGACCTTAACCTGACCTCAACAATAAACAGGACATGTTGGAGGGACAGATTTGTGTCCCAGAGACTCCCCCTGCTCTGGAATAAGGTCCCCATACATGTGAGGCAGAGCTCCTCATTAACGCTCTTCAAGAAGAATCTTGATGAGTGGATGGGGAACAGGAAATTCTCCCCGGGAATCAATTCTGTGGCCCTGCTCGACAGAGGCGCAGGTAACTAAATCCCATGGGAGGCACAAGCCAAAACATTTTGGCTAGGCTTAATTATGCCCTAGGGCCAATAGCCTAGTACCTACCTATGAACCTATGAACCTATGAAAGATAAGTTATGCAGCACAGAAGTACAATGCTAAGTCTTTCTTTGTACATTGATAAAAGTCCTGTACTCTGTTTTTTTTTAAGTACTAAATAAGGCAGGCAGTCTCAATAAATGAGAGGTTAGCTCTTTTGTTTATACATCTCAAACTACACAGACCAGCAACAACCACAAAATTTGCCATAGTACATCACTTTAATCAGGAAACTGAAACATAAAATAAACTAGTAAAAGGACAAAAACGCAGTATCAAGTATTAAAGTTTTAACTAAAGTGTTTATATGTACTGCCAGCTGTTAACCAGTACAATAAGAATAGTTAAATATTCAACTCCTTCAGTCCCAAGGTAATGAAGATCTGAGGAAGGCTTATTTGCCGAAAGCGCTTATCGGAAGACTGAGGACTGCTTATTTTATGTTATATTATTTTCATTAAAGTTTTGATTTTACTATTAAGTTTTACTGCCGTGGTGGATATCAGGAGTTTTAGTAAGGTAATGGAGAGGGCTCTAGAATATCTCCTCACTTGTGCAGACTTCAGCTTAGTGGTGGTCTCTCACTCTTACAAGAAGCAGTTCCGCATACAGTGAAATAAGTACCAGGTGGTTAAAAACCCTCTTCTTTTACAGGCAAGCAAGGTAAGCAAACTGCAAATCTTTAAAATGCTCTAACATAGTGTCTCACTTAACGAAATTAACACAATATTTGTTCAAAAAAGTCAAGCAATCTCTAAACCAGTCAAAAGTTTTATTTTTATTTATTTGTTTATTGCTTCTTGATAAGAAAAAAATCAAGCAGTCTAGCCTTTATACCTTATTTACTTTTTGTGTAATAGAACTTGTACAGTAGAGATTTAAATGCTATAAGGAGCATGCAACAATCATGGCCCAGAGAGTCATAATGTAGGTAAATAGTAAAAGTCAAGATTTTGCATAGCATGTGCGCTGATTTTTTAAGAAGATGTTTTCAAATGGAGTTTTTAATGGACATGAATTAATCTGTCAGTCTGATGTAATCAGAAATGGCATCCATGGAACCAGAGGAAAAGTTATTAAAGGATATTTCACAGGTAGAAATAGAAAAATAATGTCTTTGAAGTTGCAAGGCATCAGAGTTGTAGAGTGTATAGGAGAGGTGTCTTATTTACAATTTGTTTAGTAAAGATGGATGGCAGCAATGATGAAAGATTTTGAAGATGAAGGTATTTAGACCTAGCTGTTGTAAGGAGCCAGTTTGCTTTGGTGAGAGTGCTGTATTGATGCTCCCTGAGGAAAGACAGGTAGAAAAATGATAGCACTTTATTTTCTGTAGTTTGAAGGAGGGACAAATTTTGTCAGAGCATTAAACTGATAGGAAGTGCATATTCTAATTTTAGAATCAAACATTTATGTCAATGGGATGTAGAGCTCTAACTTGTACCTGTTTTTGATGGAATGTTCCTTTGTTCCAGCCTGATTTATCTATGTACAGGGTGTCCCTACTTCTGGAGGAATGTTTCTGTTTTCAGGCTTCATTTATTCTTTCACAAAACTTGTGAATCTCCTCATGATATTGTGATTTTATAAAAATGTATAGTATAAAGATTTCTATACTACAGGAGGACAAATATACAAGTGGCAACAATTTTTTTAAATAAGGAGAACACATTTTACATCTATCTTTTTCTGAAGCAGAAATGAATGACTTTGTGTGATTAGAATTTTGCAATACAGTTCATTAAAGTAGGCAGATTTTACTCTTTGATTTTTGTTTATAAAGGTGCTTATGAGTAGTATCTCACATTCCCACTGGAAGTGAGAAAAGTTATATGCTATTTGGTATTCAAATTTTATGCTAATTTGATGTATGGACTTTTAACTGGATGTACCTATTTTTCAAGTGCTTTTCTTCTAATGTTCAGTGTCTGCAGGTTGAGAGGTATGATGAGATGTTGGGCATTAGGGGTAAGAAGGTTAGATGTTTTATATGAAATTTTTAGTTTAGTCATGACTTTGTTTATCTGGGTCTCAATATGTTTATGAAAAGAGAAGTGTTGGTCAAATAATAGTCCCAAGATACCTTTGTATTTGTAATTGAGGGAGAGTAGTATCCTTAGGATCGCAGACAGCAATAGGCGAGGAATTGTTTTTTGGGTATCAAATATCATTACAGAGGTTCTAAGAGTATTGGCAGACAGTATGGTGGTGTGCAGACAATTCTAGATAGTACAGAAGGCTGTTTGGAGGTCATTGGTGAGGGCTGGAAAATGATTGGCAGCCCGAGTGATCACAATGTCATCTGCATGGACAATGCAATTGCTATGAGGGAGGTCCCAGGGAAGATCATTAATGATGAGGGAAAAGTGAAGAAAAGAGGACTGAGTACTGATCCCTGGGGAACACCTTTGCTGGGGAACCAGATATGCAGGGATTGTTTGAATCAAGGAGAATGAAGACATGTGATGAGAGGTAACTGAAAATCATTGGATTACATTACAGGAAAGACATATGTGTGAGAGTTTTTACAATCTGTAGTATGATCTATATTATTAAAAGCTTTAATGAAGTTGAGAAATATAGCTCCAGTAACCATGACCTGTTCTACAGCACTAGTTATCAGTCCAGGTAGATATAGGATAGCAGTAATGGTGCTGTTGTTAGGATGAAAACCATGCTGTCTCTTGTAATGGTGCTGTTGTTATGATGAAGACAATGCTGTCTCTTGTAATGGTGCTGTTATTAGAATGAAAACCATGCTGTCTCTTGTAATGGTGCTGTTGTTAGGATGAAGACAATGCTGTCTCTTGTAATGGTACTGTTATTAGAATGAAAACCATGCTGTCTTTTGTAATGGTACTGTTGTTAGGATGAAACTATAACCATACTGTCTCTTACAGAGAATGTTATACGTTTTAGTATAATCAAGCATTTTTTATAGATGAGGTTTTCAAGGATTTTTGTAAGAGAGCAGAGTGAAGAGATAGGTCTGAAATCATTAGGAGAGTTGGGAGTAGTAGATTTTCCCAGATGTATGACTAATGCATGTTTAATATTGTAGGGGAAAAAAATCAGTGGGAGAGTCAAACTGAACTTGAAAAACAATTAAAAATTTAACAAAAATCACAAATTATCTTTGTATAGAACACTTTGCAATGCAAGTATCCTTATCTTAGAAGCTGGATTGATACCAAGCAACCATATGATATTTACGGATACATCAGATTAGTATTGGTCACAACAGTACAGTAACGTACACTCCAATACATCTCAAGATAAGGCTGAAAAAAGGACCATCTGCATATTTCCCTTTTCAGGCACTGCTGTTCTTTAACTTTACTACAAGATGGTATACATGTCAAGAATACTGTACCTGTATATTAATTTATTTTATTGTTCATCCCAAGGGGAATATGGAAACATATGTGCAAGATTATGGTGGTTTCATGTGTTTTCCACCTTTCATGAGGTCTGCTCACAGATAGCTTAGCACAACAGGACAACATAGGGCTAATGTAGGTCATCACCTCAGAATGAAGTCATAGCAACATGCAAATGGCAGAGTTCAATATCACTGTCTATAGTACTACATGAGGAGGTGTTGACAACATCCGATACAGCAAATGACCTTGTAGAGGTTACAGGGTGAGCACACATTCTCACTGGAGCATGATGGGCAGCTTCTCCTTTAAAGTATATTGTGACCTACAGTTGTATCCCCAGCATATACAGTACCTGATGTGCTCACTTTCTCCAAGATGTTCATACCTACCTTAGGAGATAGACATGTGAGGATGGTAAAACACCACCATGGCTTCAAGATCTTCTCTGATACAGCTGTGACAGCTGGTTTAATCCCATGGAGATGCAGTTGAGTGATCCAGGCAGAACCAGTTGCTACTTACATGATGGTGGAGATAGTATGATCTATGGATTTCAGAACAATGTGAAACATGAGTACAGTGACAAGGAGTTAGTGAGAGAGCAAACAACACTGCTGAGGTCACAGATGGCAAATGTTGCCACCTTTGGTGCCACTATGAGACACATTATGACATAATTCTGATCTGCCTACAAAAGCCACATCTTCCATGATCATGAATTAGTTATTAGGTTGCTGAAAGTTTCCTGTAGCTATGTTGGTTAAAGCTATATACCTTAGTGTTTAAAGTTACACACATTCCATGCATGCCCCAGCTGTTATCAAAAGGTAAAAATACTGCATCTCATGGTCCTGACAATACCCCTGGATGCATCTTAAATAGCATGAAGCACGATTTAGCCACACCCATAACAACACTGTTCAATCTCAGCCTCCATACAGGTTTTGCAGCAAATGAATGGAGAACAGCTACAGTCACTCCCATGCATAAGGAAGAACCGTCCACAGACCCAGGCAGTTACAGACTCATAAGTCTGACTAGGCTCATATGCAAAGACATGGAATGATGTATCGTGGAATTAATCAATCAGGATTTAGGGAAACTCCAAACACTGGATCCATCTTAGTTTGGATTTGTCAAGGGTAGGTCATGCTTACTCTCTCTGGTGGATATTTTTGAAAAGATCACCAAAGCAATGGATGAAGACATAATGGTACACTCCACATACCTCAATCTGGTCAAACCTTTTGACACAATTACCCACTCAGACATAATAGAAAAGTTAAATAAACTGAGAATAAACCCTTAAGTCACCTGCTGGATACCGAACTGGCTCACAGATAAGACACAGGAAATTAAAATCAGAGAACTCCCCTCCACAAAGAAACCAGTCATGAGTGGAGTCTCTCAGGGCTCTATGCTGAGACCACTCCTGCTTGGCATCTACTTCACTAAAGTAAAAGCCAATACTAAAAGGCTCTGGCTGACTTAGCAGTCATTGAATCCCCATATGACTTGGCCATCTTGCAGGAAGGTTTGTCCTAAATAAGTAACTGGTGCAAAAATCATGAACTGAAACTAAAAGCCAAAGAATGCATTATTGTATACTTTGGGAAGTCTTCTACTCCAGGGAACTACCGCATTGACAGTATGTTAATTGGTTCAGAGGTTCATAGTATGATACTAAGCTATTGACCTGGAGGCCCTTATAAGCCTAGCCAAGAATTTTGCCCATGTTCCCACAAAGTTAGCACCTGTTTCCCCTGTCCAGCAGGGATGCAGGTGGGATCCCACTGGTGTATTTTCTATTTCCTATACAGTCATCCAGGTTCCTCTTAAAAAGGGCTAGTGAGGTACTCTGATTGACATGGAGAGGGAGTCTTTTCCACAAATGGAGGAGTCTCTGGGACACAAATCTATCCTGCCAACAAGTTCTGTTAATGTCACGGACCAGTTTGAGGCCTTGCATGCATATTGCGCTAGTGGAGTTTGACTTACAGATATGCAGCAACTCCATCAAGGCTAGGTCTGAGACAGCCATACAACGCCAGACACAGGTCACATCTGAGCAGTCTGCATGAGACTAAGTAGAGGGACAGGGCTTTTAGCCTATCTGTGTAGGATAGGTGTTTGAGATCCAGGAATTTCCTAGTCAGGAACCTCTGTGGTCCAACCAGCTGCTGCATGTGCTTGGCAGGGTACATGCCGAAGGGGGCACTGTATTTGATAATGGGTCTAATAAGGGAGGAGTACAGGGATGTTGTAGCTTCCTTGCTCCTGGATGAAATACCCTTACTTATGAGGTGGGCCATGTAGATAGTCTTCCATACAATGGAGGCAATGTGGCGGTCAAAAGTCAGTTTGCTATCAACCTGGATGCCCACATCCCTCACAACTGATTGTGTGCTTAGCACATTGTTATTAATGAGATAATTAGTGGGGGCACCATTTTCCCCAAAGGGGATAATAATGCATTTCTTGGCATTCAGTTTGAGGCCATGCTTCAGGCCCCAGTCGTTAGTTTGGGTAAGGCCCTCTTGGAGGATGTTCACATCACTAGGGCAATTTAAGACAGCACCCAGCTTGCAGTCATCTGCTAATCTGGTCAGCTACAGATGACTAGTTTTGGCTAGCACCTCAGAAAAGTATATTCCAAACAGTAGAGGCCCTAAGACCGATCGTTGAGGTATGAAGCTCATTACGGGTCTACTACTAGAGGTGGCTTCCCCTATTCTGACTGAGTGAGTTCTATCAGTGAGCCAGTTAGCTACTCATCTGGTAACATATGGGCTGATGCCTAGCTGGGAGAGTTTATCTTTTATGTCAGAGTAAGGAATAGTGTTGAAGGCTTTGGCTAGGTCAAGGTAGGCAGTGTACACCATCTTCCACTCCTCCATGGGTTTGGTGACTGTTTCAAAGAACTCGACCAAGTTTAACAGGCATGATCATCCTTTGTCACTAAGAGTTGACCCTGTTGTATGGAATTTGTGAACTTAGATGGACAGTGACCTAACATTTGACCAACATGTATCCATTGTTGTAAGAAAAACCTTTTATATTGCACAGCTTATAAACAAAGTGACTGTGTCTAGACCTAGGGATGTCATATCCCATTTTACTCAGCACCGATTAGGCCATTAATTGACTATAATGCCTCCTTTGACATGTATCTGTCCAGTCACATGCAACAACTGGAATGCCCACAGAGGTACCTTACTTAAAGGATACGATGCCTAAACAACATGTACTACATGGACTGACTCAAAGGCCTGTCACTGTACTAAGCACTGTACCAGCTACTAGGAGGTGACCAGTGTCTGGAACAAAAAAGCATCCTCCACCCAATATCGATGGCTTTACTGCGGGTCTGTATTGAATTAGCGAATGCTTAGAAAAGCGAATGCTAATTCATCTACCCCTTTTAAGTGAAAGCCTATAATCCCGAACACCCGGAACAGCAATTGTTTTTCACAGGGCAAAAAAGTCGCTGGGCCAGTTTCAGGAGATCGCCATTTCCTCCACTGTGCTGTGATCTCAGATTTGGTATATTTAAGTAGGGAGGGTGTGGGGAGCAAAGCCCCCCACATTATATAATGTTTTAAGTTTTTTTTTTTTTTTTTTGGGAAAAAAAATCGCTGTTCCGGGTGTTCAAGATTTTAAACTTTCGCTTAAAAATGGTTGATGAATTAGTGTTTGCTTTTCTAAGTGTTCACTAATTCAATATAGACCCCTTTACTGCACATCAGCAAGTCAGATGACATCAGAAATACTCAGTCTAGGAATCTAAACCTCATCTTCAACAACAAGACAACAATTTAAAGGGGCAGGTGTAGCTCTCAGAGGATACCGCCACCCGGGAACAAATCCCTATCCATATAAAGCAAAAATAATCCTTGTCCATATTCAAGTGCATCTTGGATCTATGGATGGTAAACAGAAAATGTACCCAAGCACTGCCCTTTGAACTACTAATGGACACAAGCAGCTCCTAAATGCTTTACCCCATGCATGCGTCCCCTCAAATTATCTATGGTATAATCACAGTTATTCTTATTAGGGGCAATATGCAATTACTGACCATGGAATGGGTAAGACTAATCTCTATTTAAATAGGATAGTTTAATGTGAGAATAAAAAGGGAAATTGGCTAGGCATAAAATGGCACAGAAGGGAAGCTAGCCTAGTACTTATCTATCAACCTATGAACTTATGACTTTGCTTGGAGCAGCACAGTTTCATGATTTTTCTTACAGTCTTCTTTTCTGCATGAAATTGGACTACAATCTACTGATTACTCATTTGCTAGTATTTCAAGTACTATCTGTACTTGCTCCATTTGTACTGATGGGTGGACCATGCGACACTGTTGGCCCTGGGTCCAAGGTAAGATATTAACATATGTTGTTGGGCTACAGCTACTGCTACTGCAGACATTCCTTGCCTCAGCTATACAAATCTCATTGTATAAAATCAGCATGTACAGTAATACAATGCACTATATATTATTTTATTTTATTTTTCAGTTGTTTACCATAGCAATAAACTGATCACAACTGACCATTTGCAGGTATGGGTAACATAATTCACAAAGAAGAAAAACTGTAACAGAGAGGCAATAACGGAACAGAGTAGCAATATATAACAAAAGCTGTACAGTAGCAATTAACTGCTGTAGCAACAATTATAATAAGATAAATGCACAGTTTACAATTTTACATGATAATATTTCAAGCTTACATTATGGTTGAAATGTTGCAGGCTAATGAGAGTCAGTGCAGGTGATGGTAGAAGTAAAGTTAAGAGATGTTAATGGATGAGAGTGAGTAAGGCCAAAGGTTCAGAGGCCTTCATGTAATGTGGCCTGCTATGTGGCACATACATTTTGATTTGTTGTGCTGTAATTTAAGTTTCTGAATTGGCCCGCCATTTTGTGCTTCCTCATTTGCATGCACCATGCTTCTCATTTGTATGTTATTATGCACCCACTAACATATGCTGCATAGTACAATGTATTGAGCCTTGTCTAATCACCTTATCTGTGTTTCTGAATCCCCCACTCCCTCTGCATTGCCACTTCCTCTGTTGATTTAAGCTGTGCACTGTGATAAGCACACATAAATCCTGGGCTCATATTAAATGTTGATTTGTCATCATGTTTTTTTTTTTTTTAGATTTAATCAAGATACTGAATTTTTCCCACTGCAGAAGCACCAGAAAATAGATTAGAACTGCAATATGACTAGTGATGAATAATTTCATTTCTGCTATCATACAGTTCATTGCTGTATGGTCCAAAATGTTTCACTCAACACTAACTTGCAGGATTATATGTACTAAAGACAAAGGGTTCCAAGGCAGAAGAAAATCTTTATTTTTACATAAGACTATTTTGCATTTGTAAAGAATGGTGGTCCTATTTCCTATCAATTCACATTATGAGTTTTTATATAATTTTCATGGTAAGGTGGAACTTTATTTTTTTATTACAGTCACAAAATACTGCCTTTAAAAAGACAGATCTAAGTTCTTATTGAGTAGCGCAGTAGAGGTCACACACTGTGAGTTACTTCACTGATGTGTTTTAATGATAGCATTTGTACAGGGGGTCAAAGTTATTGATTTTTAGAAGATGAAGGCAGTGACCATGGATTTAACAGGGAGCTGCAGTGTGATAACTGGAGACTGAAGCATTAGTGATCAATGAAGCACAGCTTTACTGTACCCAAATTCCAATTCCTCGGATCAAACAGAAAGCTGCATTTAACAGCCTCTGAAAGGGGAACAAATCATTTGTAAGTTAGTTCTGTTATCCTTCACTGTGACTGACTTTGACATAAAGAATGCAGTTTTCTTGAAAGGAATTTACTGCAAGGAAATTAGAAAAAAAATCTTGTATGTGTTCATCTATAAATCCTCTTGAAAATGTTCAATTCATTTTTCTACAAACTTCCTAAACAAGCCATCAGAATTACATTTTATTTGTCAGCATTTCTGTAGTGGAACAGATGTATGGCTTAAAAATGTAACTTTCTTACACAGGAATACGATCGTTTCTTATAATAGTGACACTGATATAGAACTTCCAATTTAAAAATATAATCAAGATTTTATGTTTGCATATTATGCCCATATCAGCATCATTATCATCCTGATTATTAAATGTATCTAGTTATGCTGACATAACACAATAAATAACAGTACAGAAATACTGCCATGGAGAAATACATAGTTGCACACTGTGAAGCATGAGGTATAACATAACTGCAAGCTTTTATTTATTTTTATGCATTTTATAAATTGTTTTCTAGGTAGGTGAACTAATTATCTGACTCTTTTCAGTCATGATCTAGGCATAAAATGCATCAGAAAATATATGCTTACATTAGTGCAGATATCCCATACATACAGTGCATATTAAAACTGCAGAAGTTTGGATTTGGTAAAATAATTAGTCACAGTCTTAAGTGAGGCATGCTTTGTATGTATGGTATATACAAATAAAAATATCTTAATATAAATATTTTTGCATGGAACAAACATTTTCTTGGAGGTGTTCTGCAATAAAAAGGATACAATTAGCCAGAATCATAGGTACAAGAGCATTTGGCCTCTTTGTCGAGGTGTTCTTTGAGGAATTTCTTGAGAACTCCTCTACAAAGATTCCAGATGTTCTTACTTCCAAGGTATAAGCTAATGCTACCCTGTTTATTGTAGAACTCCTTCATGAAAATATTTGTCCCATGCAGAAATATCTGTATTCCTAGATTTAGAAGACAATAATGCAAAGAAACACAACAGTCTTTTCTTTAGATGCAAGACATTGCACATGGATTATGCACGGGTATTTGGATTATAAAGGTGCATATAAATAAGCAATTTTTTTGAATACCTTGTGTTAGTGAATACTTCTCTGGTTATCAAATCACTCTTCAATGACTAGTTCAGAAATAAATAGTACCATATATAAAGATTTACAAAAGGTAAACATAAACATTATCAAAATAAAATGGTATGAGATACTTAATTTCTAACATATATATGGAATAATAGCTTTATTTTCTGTACTCTGGTACCCCTCCATTTACTGTGCATATATGTGTATGAAAATAAATGTAATTTGTTTTCCAAAAAAAGAGTGATGGTAGACTAGCAGAATTGCAGAGGAAACGGGGTAGGGGATAACGTGACTAATTTCAAGCAACACAAGTTATCTTATTCATAATGAAAGGATCAGGATACTGAATTACCAACCATTTTCTCCTTGGCTAACCAGTACTTAAACAGTCATTGACTTGCAGCTGACATTTGGTAATTGTGAGATCCTCATGACCAGTGCTTCATGGGAAAAGCAACATCATTAAAATATGTTTCTGTGACCTGATGAACAGTATACTTTACATATACACCACATACATTTATTAATATTGACTGAACAAAATAATTTACATAGCTGAAAGACAATTGACTGAAGTTATTATGCTATTATTCTTTATTAATTTGGTTGTTTAGGAAATGTAATGCATTAAGATTCATACAGTTTAGACTGGTCAAATGAAGCAATACTTATGATAATGTAATTTAGAATAGATTAGCGAAAATAGTATCTATAGAGCTATATATATATATATATATATATATATATATATATATGGGTTTAGGGCACTGTATCAAATGTATAGCGTCCCAACACACAGTAGGTGATGTGTGGGGAGAAGGGGGTGGGGCTTGCACTCACTCATTTTTGGATGTAGTTAGGTATAATTAACATTTAGTATTTTGATATTTTTAGCTTTTGATATTCATTACTTTGGCTATTTATTGTGTCAGTATTTACGCTGTCAATATTTAAGTGTTTAGATATTTAGAACTATGCCTATATAAATCTATATCTATATATATATTTATATTTATATATATATCTGTATCTATAGCTATCTCTATATATCGTATATATCTGTAGATATATATATATATATATATATATATATATATATATATATATATATATACATACAACACACATACATATCGTATCATATAGATATACATGCACGGACACAGGCACACACGTGTGTGTGTGTGTGTGTGTGTGTGTGTGTGTGTGTGTGTGTGTGTGTGTGTGTGTGTGTATCTATATATGTATATATATATATATATATATATATATATATATATATATATATATATATATATATGCCAACTGCTGAGTAGTCGATTGCAGATAGTGTGTGAGATCAACAATCCCCGAGTATGGGAATATTCCCTTGCCCCCTGAAAAAAATGTTTTAATTTGTTTTCTGTCAAAGGAAAAACAACTTCAAAATGATCAACACATGGCAGGTTCAGGTTAAGGCACTTTAATCTTGCAGCAAGGAGACAGAAACGTGCTAATACAGAGTTTGTCTAACTAGAATCAGGAAGTGAAGCTATTCTTATACATTTCTTACAAGGCATTGCCTACTAAGCTGACGTAATAAACCACAAGTTCTTTCAATATTATTTCACAGCAGCTGTTTGTCCATGATTTTCTGCTGGCATATCAAGTTTACAAAAAAAACTTCTTAAGATAAACAACGTGGCCTTGATGACCACTGGTCAGATACAACTTCTCACTATGCAATGTTACCATTCAAGGTACTATGGCTAATTCGAGCACAAAGCAAGTACAGATTACAGTTCATTTCTTCAAGCAGTCTTTGTCTGATGTATCTCTTCTTTTCCGCAGCTGTGCATGTTCTCATAACATGAACAGAGCTGATTGTTCATATTCAATCACATTATAGAAAACAGTATTGTTCTATTCATTCACTATTCATTCATTTTCCTAACCTAGCAGATAATCACCTGCTTCTCAATAAATTTCCAAAAGGCATAAACATGAATTTTGCTGTGCTAGCAAATACTAGGTCAGAGGGCATCTTGCAATTTCAGAAAGCATACTGCATTTTGAAAAAGCATCTTATAATTTCATACAGAATTAAGCTGTACATAAAATAGAATATAATGTGTTAACCCTTTTAGCTTCTAATAAGCACTAAGCATATACATTAATACATATTCTTCTAACATTTTCTTTTTCAGTTTAAATCTGCATGCACTGAGGCTGATCCTTAGCACATGCATAGTACAGTGTTAAATTCAGTGTTTTCAACCATAGGTAGTCGATGTTTTTGATTTGACTGCATGTGATATCGTTAAAGTCAGCTACACCCATATATATATATATATATATATATATATATATATATATATATCTATATGTGTGTGTGTGTGTGTGTGTGTGTGTGTGTGTCTGTGTGTGTGTGTGTGTGTGTGTGTGTGTGTGTGTGTGTGTGTGTGTGTGTGTGTGTGTGTGTGTGTGTGTAGACATATCTGGTAGTCATTAAATACATTGTGGAGATGGAATAACTTGTAGGACCAACAATTAAGTATTTTACAAAGGTAGAATCTTACATCAGCTAAGTGCCACAGATCGGGTAGATAAGTAGTGAAGGTGCATCGGCCAGAGCACAGGTTAAGAGCACATACTCTGAGCATGTCAGTTGTACAGAAAAAAATAGGTACAACACATAAAATGTGAAAAGAGAAATTGGAATAGAAAATAAAGCAAAATAATTTCATTATAATATATACTTGGTTAGTATCACAGTGGCATCATTCTAGGGACAGAAGTGGGGCAGATTTTCTGAAAGTGGTGGCTTTGATGATGAAATCCCCAATAGCTATGACTGAGAAGGGGAAAATAAATACACTGGAAAAGAAAAAATTGAAAGACCCAGCAGTTTTTGTCTTGCACTACATCCCACACTTGCAGCCTTCGATACAAAATGCGAGCGCGACATAAGGAAGGCTCTCAAATAACCATCAAATCTAAAGTTTTATAATAGCACTTAAGAATTTGAGCAATGCTGGAACTAGATACGTTGTGAAGGCTGACAAGGGTTGGGGCATACTTGTTATACATACTGACAGTTATATAATGAAAATAGAGAACATGCTGAAAACACCTGAGTTTTATTCTAAACATTCCTTTGAGGAGGTAAAGACTGCACATGTAGAATGGAAATATAAGCTAACCACAGTGTTTAATGAAGAAATTATTAGTGAGAACACTTTTTGAGAATTTAAGCACTCCTTATCCCAAGTTACGTTTCTTTTCGGGATTCCCAAATCCCATAAGAATAGGGGAGATCCACCTTACAGACCTGTTATTGCAAGTGGAGGTTCCATATCAGAGGCCACTGCCATATACTTCGATTTTATTCTACAGCCTCTTGCTGAAAATAAACCATCTTATAGTTTAGATTCACTTAATTTTTTTAAGAAAAATAAAAGTGTATATGAATGAATAAAGCATACTGGTAACTATTGACGTTGAAGCACTATACACTGTTACCACACATGTACTGTATTGAAGCAGCTACAGAGGCTTACAGCAAAAATAACAATGTTATACAAGGGCAAACTGAGTGCTTGGGAAAGCTAATAGACTTGGTGTTGAGTTACAATTTCTTCAGTTTCAATGGCCAGGCTTACAATCTAATGAGGGAGATAGCCATGGGTGCAGCTATGGTCCCTAGCCTAGCCAATGTAGCCTTAGGTAAGTGGGATGAGGAATTTGTGCTGCAAAATGAATACCACAGATTTATTACCAGCTACCTTCTCTTTATTGATGATGTATTTATTATCTGGCAAGGTGAGAAATCTAAGTTCACTGAGGGTATCCAGTACATCAGTAGCTTCACCTTCGTCCTGAAATTTATCACTTCTATCAGCTTGGAATCAGTGCAGTTTCGTGATATGACTATCGCCATTGAAAAAGACAAATGAAGATTAATTAGTAACTTATACAAGAAATCCACAAGAGTGAACTAGTTACTTCACAGATGCAGTATGCATCCAGTAAAAATGAAGCACAATGTAATAAAATCACAAGGTTACAGATTAGCATGCATTACCACACATCTGGCCCCTTTTCTCAAAAATGTGAATCATTTCTTAACTACAGGATATGAATCAAGCATGTTATATATGATCCTGGATCCCATTAGAGATTCTAAAACTAACAATGACCCTATGTGGAATAGACTGTTTGGTAAATTTATGCAACAAGGCAACTCTAACCCAAAAGGAGAGAAAAGTAAGGACAGCTGATTCTAACTTACACTGTGATTTCAATACCATTAAAGCCATTATTAAAAAAAAAAACTGTGCCATCCTCACTGACAGTCAACAGCTTGTAGGGGTTTTAGGACAACACCATAGTTTTGTATATAAAAAGCACAGAATCATATGTAACAATGTGGAAAAAAAATAAGGAACACTAGGATGGAATGAGACTAAAATCTGTGGGCCACCTAACTGCACTCTTTGAGTATTTGATGGAGTGCAACTCATTTCAGTGCCCCTATTTTAAGCATATGGAGAAATCTTCTGCATGTGGTAACTGTAATACTGAAAACATTGTATATAGGGTCATGTGTAATGACTGTCCTGCATTTTATGTGGGTAAGACTATGAATAAACTGAAAAGGAGGATTTCAGGTTGTATTTCTGACATCAGATGTAAATGCCAGAGGAACTTGTTATCCAAACACTTATTAGAACACCCAGGACATTCTGGTTTTAAATTTAGAATTCTGGACTGTGTGGAAATGGATAAGCTTGAAGAGGATGTCAATGGTGTTATGGATTAAAAAGAATTATGCTAGCAGCTGAAATTAAATACATTCAGAAAACCAGCACCGTGATTCAGCAAACTTCTCTGCAGGAATAGCTTATTGCTGCATGGAAGAGACTGATCCCGTGCAGCATGGCAATGCGCCATGCATATGTATGAAGGCGAGCTGCTGTGCTCTAAAATGGACATGGTTCTATGTGCAAATGCAGGCAGTGTGTCCGAGAGCAGTGCTTTCACAATTCACATGTCCCCTGCACTCGAGAATTGCTGTTTGGCAATTCAAAATGAATAAAAGTCTCCACAGACACTTTAGTGTCTGTGGAGAAAATAACAGACAGACAGCCTACCTCAGAAAAACACACATATATGTGCACCATACACCAGAAAAGGGGTGCAGTCCATTAAAACTGCACTGTGACACACTTCATACCCCTTGCAAAACACATGCTAATGCAAACATGTCATTCTACCAATGTTCTAAGTGTCTAATAGCAATATTTAAAATATATTCCTTAATTTTTTTTTCCTGTGTGCCATAAGGTTTAAGTGTAGTTGAGTGGGTCTGCCCATCATGCAGCTATTCATAGCAGAGTTTAAACATCAAAAGAAGCTAAATAGAAATATATACAGTGTAAAGAGTGAAATTGGAATAGCGTAGTGGTTACAGCATTTGCCTAACATGCAGTTCGTCATGGTTCAACCCCCCCAACAGTCTATATATTTTCACATTTCACAACTAAAATGTATTTTTTATAAATAAGTAGTGAATATTATTATGTATATGCTAACCAGCATAGTGTAGCAGCCCCAAACTTGAGGTATCATTGAAATTTAAAGTTTAAGCAAGATTTAGCATAGCTAAGTGGATTTGCACACAGGTAAGCAGGGCTTGGCATCAACACCTTTAAGCAATTTTTATCTTTGCTAAGCGGGGTTGCCCTGTGTTTAGCCTAGCGCAGTAGTTTCAAAACTGTCCAATCACAGTAAAGGGCAGGAAATTTGCCCTATTTATACCATGCAGGTGGGAATACAGCTCATAACCAGTTGTAGCTCCCCAATGTAGGCACTATTGCTGGTGTAGGTGAAGGTGAGAGCTTTTGGGTGCAGCGCTGGGGCACTCCGGAGTCCAGATCATGGTCAGACTTCTCATTAAAGACCATGAAAGGCAACTGCTGCAGAACCAGTACCAGGGCTCCCAATACAAAACAGAGGCCTGGGACCAACTTGCCCAAGATCTCACCACTGCCACTGGCAACTATCGGACTGGTGAGCAGGTCCAGCACCACTTTGCTTACTTGAAGCAGAGGAAGAGGGACCTTTTGGACCAGTGAGTCCAAGATGATCGAGCGGGGAATGCTCCAGCCATGTGTAAGCATTAGTCAAAATAAATGTTCTCCAAAGTCCAGCCTGTGTATGTGATGGATAGGTATGCATAAATGTTTTCTCTTATCTCCTGTACAGCTGCAGGTGAAAACTTGGAAGTCAATGCCAGTTGGCTGCAAAGGCTGCATCGTGAGGCTGGTGAGTAACAATCTAGCTGATATTATGTAGGGCAAATAAATAAAATGTAGCAGAATATCATCTTGCAGTATTTAAAAACGGGTATGGTTTTTAGTGACCAAAGAAGCCAGTAGGAGAGTAATAGTGACATACAGGTTATAAATCAATAAAAGTGTAATTACTTGTCAATAAAAGTGAAAAAACCCAGACTGGTTGTGTTTACTCTGATATTGTATGACTTGAAGGTTTCATGCACCAAGATCTGCTATCAGAATAGTGATATTGTGTTAACCGCTGTTTTCCACACTGTGCTATGTCAAAAGGTATGTATAGGAATGTAAATAAAAGAATGTTGTAATCACAAGGTTAGACTGTACAACCAAGAGAGAATTAGAAAGAAAACATTCAAGGACGTGACAGCAGTTTCTCAGTAGTTCATTCTGATGAAACACAAACTTGTATTTTTAGCAGAAACAGCCACAGTACGAACCCGGGAGTGGTAGTAAGCTGTATGCATAATTTCAAGTAGGATTTTGTGAATATGTGTAGAAACAGTCAGGTAGTCTCAACATAAATTCCCTCCACAGATCTTCCAGGTGAAAGAAGGCATAAAGTAGCTATAAGAAGCCTGACAGCATGATAAGTACATACACCAAGTGGTCACCCCCAAGAAATGTTCAAAGTTGTCATGTTGTCACAGCTACTGGTCCCTGCTACCAACAACCAGGGTGACTGATAGAAATCAAGGCAGACTATGTCAGTAGCGCAGACACACACACACACACACACACACACACACACACACACACACACACACACACACACACACACACACACACACACACAAACACACACACACAAAAACACAGTATGAGTGAACATATGTAACCCTGACTATGTGAATATGGGTAGAAACAGTCATGTTGTATTAACAAACATTCCCTCCACAGGTCTTTCAGGTAAGAGAAAGCATAAAGTAACTATAAGAAGGCTGTAATTATACTGTATACAAACATACCACTGCCCAACCCAAGCCCATAGTTGTAATAATACCTGTAGAGTAATGAGTAGAGCAATGATCATTAAAGTTGTGACCACTGCAAGAATCTACATTTGTTAACTGACATCTCCCTCTCTCTTCTCCACCTTATCTTCACCAATAATCTAAACATATAAATGAATGGGTATGTTTTCCACCAAAACTACTGTTGGGACATGAGTCCTGTTGTTCTACAAATGTTGAAATTCATTTCAATTAATGTTCCCTGTTCAAATACTATCATTGGTGGCCTGGCCTGTTGCTATCAATTTAACTTGTATGCCAGTGTAATGCCCACTGTAGTTCCATATATGCACGTGTTCTGTTTGTTATGCAAATGTTTCAAATCTGTTGTTTTGGGTAAATGAGAATACTCATGCATGCTGTTATAACTAATCCTGGAATGTACAAACTCGGTAATGAAAAAACAAACTAAAGAAATCAAAAAGTCGGTCCAACACACCACTGAAGACAAACCTCAAATTTAATAAAATACACGTGAAGCGCTTTTCGTCGCCCAAGTTTGAGCAACTTCCTCAGACTAAAAAAGCTAATTACATTAACATATTTATACTCTCACGTCACTAATATATTCATTGAGAGTATCAATTAACAAAGATCATTAAGTTAAAGAACCCGTCATGTAAAAAAACAACCAAGTATTGCTACTTACACAGCTGACAACAGCAAGCAAGTTCCAAACACAAGTATTTAATACATGAAGTGAAAATATTTATACTTATCTCTCAAGAAGTGTATATGTGTATATAAAAAAATAATGTAATATATGTTCTGTAAAAACAATATAAACATATCCTTAAAGTCAGGTTATGCTCAGGTTAACTAGTAAAATTGTGTAATATTTCATTGATGTTTTTCCAGTACTTTAACATCCTGTAAAGTTGAAACATATCACATTCTCTTGATACCAAGTCAGATCTCTAAATTACTAATTATCTTACCACTAGTGTTGTAATAAAATTACAGTTCAGAACAAAGATTTTTCCAAAACTAGTTAATTCAGTACTAAAATCACTAAAATTGTAAAATCTAAACCTGTAACAAAATAAACCTGTTATAAAAGGGTCGGGATGAACTATACACAGGAATAAACCTAAAATACAAATAGCTGTAAAAACCTAAGTATGAAAAAGTTTATACAAACTATAATGGGTAATATGTAGAAAAGTGTGTGTGAAAGTGTGTCACATGTGTTAAACATAAATGGTCATATATACTGTGCTCCAAGTAGTGTAAATACTTGAATCATTTAACTACGATTCAGACTTCTAAGTTTAAGTAAGCAGCCTATATTGCAATGGTCGTTTAAACCTGGATGGCAAAAGGCATAAGTACGCCATTGCCAAGTAAGTTCTCACTCTTCTAACAATAAATTGTAAGGCCCCCCTCTAATATTAGTCTGGATCTGATCCAATGCTGAAAATTTAAAACTGTGCCCTGGGTACATGGATATGTGTTTAAATAGGGCGTTTTCCATTTTGTTGTTCTGTATAGCATATGTATGCTCATAAACTCTTTCTTTAAACTGCCTTTCAGTTTTCCCTATGTAGAAAGCTGAACAAAGTGAGCATAAAGCTACATATACTATTAATTTAGAACAACAGTTTAATTTATATCTAATTTCGTACTTCTTATTGTTGATAATAATCCATTCTCCACTGTACATGTGTTTACACATACTACAATTCTCACACATTTTCATTCCATTCCTTCTACTAAAGTTCTTAATAGGGTTACCTTCCAAAATGTTTTTCAAATTGTAACCCCTTCTATAAACAACTCTGGGATAGTTACATAATTTCTGAGAAATACTCTTATCCTGTTGGATTATTGACCAGTTTTTAAATAACAATTTTTTAATAAGGTCACTGTCTGTATTGAAAGTCGTAATAAAACTAGTTCTAAACTCATTACCAAGCTGGATTTTAAAGTCTAGACCGTCACTCTCTTCCAAAGGGCATGTTTGGCTAACTTCTGTTGTAACGTCTGCTATAACATGTGTTCCCTGGTCAAAAGACTGATTTAAAATGGGTACAATAATACCATTAAGTCTTTTAAACCTTACTTCCTCTACAATTTCTTCAACAAATTCAAACGGGTGACCTCTCTCACTGAAAAAGTTAGTAAGTAAGTCACATTCAGAATCAAAGTCGTTGCTATAGGTAGTCATTCGAGCTGCTCATATCAATTGACCCTTAACTATAGACTTTTTCTGTGTGATAGGATAAAGGCTTGAAAAATGTAAGTAATAGTTGCAGTAAGTCTCCTTTCTATGTATTTTAGAAAAATATTGGTTATTAACAGTATCTTTTGATAGGTTCACGTCCAAATAATCAATAGAAACTAATTGAAAATTAGAAGTGAACCTCAAGAAGTCTGTAGTGCTGTTAAGAAAGTTTAATAGCTTGTCTGCTTTTCTTAGATTGCCCTCAAAAAGAATAAAGATATCGTCCAGGAAGCGAGTATAAAACTTGATGGAAGGAAACCAAATGTCGTTGTTAAATATAAACTGGTGTTCCCAATATGCCATAACAGTATTTGCCAAACTAGCCCCTACTGGGGACCCCATTGCAACACCACATTTTTGCAAGTACAATTTGTCATTGAAAGTAAAAAAGTTATTGGTCAAGATGATGTCAATCAAGGTTGTCACTGTAAATATTTCATTTGTTGAAGCACCTTTTTTATGTAAAAATAAGTTAACCCACTCTATAGCCTCTAAGTGAGGAATTGATGAGTATAAGTCAATAACATCTACAGTGACAAAATTGTATTCTTCATTGTATGATATGTCATTAAGATTTCTCAAAAATGACCACGAATCTTTGCAAATCTGAACTTCAGTAGTTAAATATTTTTTTAGAATACTGTCTACCAGTTTAGCTGATGCATATGTTATAGAATCTCGGCCATCTATGAGTGGTCTAAATGGGGGGTCAGAAATATTTTTGTGAATTTTAGGTGTTGCAAACATGATTGGGATCCTAGGCCAGTTCGTACTAATATAGTGATAACTATCTAAGTCAATGTAACCATCCATAAATAAGTCACTGTAGTAACTTTTAATCATTCTATATGCAGTATTTACTTCATTTAAGGATACTTCCTTGTATGTTTCATTAGCTAAAATATTTTCTACTCTATCAATGTAGTCAAAATTGTTAAATAAGGTAATTCCCCCGCCTTTGTCAGGTTTAATAGCCCTAATATTAAGTGTTTTAAAAGTAGATAGTACTGTTTGTTCTTCCTTACTAATATTGCTTCTCTGCCTGTTTTTCCTATAAATTCCAGAGTGTGCATTGTTACTAATACTACGCAAATCTAATTCCATAATGTCTTCAAATGTAGACAGCGTAGGGTGTAACATAGGATTATATTCACTCACAAGTTTAAGTGGTTGTTTGACTGATGGAGCATGTTCTAAAAGAATACTAAGATTTAATTTCCTAACAAATAGTTTAGTATCCTTAATACACTGTACCAAATCCATACTTTTAGTAGGTACAAAAGATTGTCCCCTAGAAAAAACATCAGCCAGAGAAGGTTCAATATCAATGCAAGAAAAATTATAAATCACAAAATCCCCTGCTTTGTTATACACAATGTTAGGGGTGTTCACTTCTCGGTCTATCTCTTCGGTTTGTATGTTGGACCGAATTGGTTTTTTGATTGTTGGTGTTGGTAAAAGTTCTGCTGATTGTTTTGATTATAATTATTAACATAATGTCTCTTAGGAATGGCCCCTGAGTTCTGTCTGTCGTAGTTGTTACCCTGATTAGATGAAGTAGTCGGTAGACCATCCTGATAGTCCCTGTTAGGTGTAAGTTGTCTTCCGTTTCTCAAACGGCCAGCCCAAGTGTTATTATTTCTATTATTCGATCTGTCCGTCGAAGACCTAGAATTGGGTTCAAGACTAGTGTCTTGTTCGTCAATGAAAGTCTCTAAAGTACTAGCATCGTTAACTGTAATGTCATTAGGTACATTAATACCCCCTGGTGGTTTAGGGTATGCTTTACCTTGGTCATACGCAAGTCTGTCTCTAGTAAGCTTTTTATTTTTAGTAAACTTTAATTTATTCAGAAGTTGGTCAATAGATGAAAAAATTCTGTCATAGTCGAATTTATATCTGTTGAATTCCAAATGATTCGTGATAAAGCTGTTAAGCGTCTCAACTTCTTTGCTAAGCTCCGTAATTTGAAGCCTATAGTGTTTTATCATAACTTCCATAAGTGCGAGACCCTGCTCGTTGAATAAATTCATTAACTCAGTATGAAATAAAGAGTTAAACAACAGTCCAGTTGGGTAAACATGGTGCCTTAAACCTTTGGGCACAATGCGCTGTCTACAACACTCCAAAAAGTAGTTAACTTCAAGCTGAAGTTTTTTAATTTTCAGCAGTTTAATATCAAGAAGTTTGAGATTGTTGATAAATTCTTTTTCACTCACCTCCTGTGTGTCCGCGTTGGGAGCCGGTTGCTCCGTGTTGTTGAAGTTGTTAAAATTAAGGTAGTTGGTGTTCTGAATCCAGTCCTTGAAAGCGGGAGCTCCAATAAGTTCCCCAACGCCATTAGACCTCAAGTGCCCCTGTGAACCAGGTTCAACGGTGAGTTCAGGAGTAATGTTGTTAGCGACTTGCAACTGGTTGTTCTGTTCACTTAAAGCAGAACTGTTTGAATTACCCAGCGAAGGTTGTGTTCCATTATTAGCTTGCAGAGAGTTCAAAGTACTGGAAATATTACAGCCAGTTAATGTAGCTGGTGTACGTTGTCCCGGAGGTATAGAATCCGATAGATTACAGCTTTCTGGTACTTGCAAACTAGAAAGGTCAGCTGCACCAAGTTGGGAATCGAGACGGGATGAAAGCTTGTCGACCCTTTCAGTCAGAGCCAAAATCAGGGCTGTCAAGTTCATGTCATCGTCACAGGAAGTTTTTTTTCTCCTCACAGTGTTCTGAGAAGGAGGGATTACTTCCTCGTCTTCACTTTGGCCGTTGGATGCCATAAAACACAACAGACAAACTCGGTAATGAAAAAACAAACTAAAGAAATCAAAAAGTCAGTCCAACACACCACTGAAGACAAACCTCAAATTTAATAAAATACACGTGAAGCGCTTTTCGTCGCCCAAGTTTGAGCAACTTCCTCAGACTAAAAAAGCTAATTACATTAACATATTTATACTCTCACGTCACTAATATATTCATTGAGAGTATCAATTAACAAAGATCATTAAGTTAAAGAACCCGTCATGTAAAAAACCAACCAAGTATTGCTACTTACACAGCTGACAACAGCAAGCAAGTTCCAAACACAAGTATTTAATACATGAAGTGAAAATATTTATACTTATCTCTCAAGAAGTGTATATGTGTATATAAAAAAATAATGTAATATATGTTCTGTAAAAACAATATAAACATATCCTTAAAGTCAGGTTATGCTCAGGTTAACTAGTAAAATTGTGTAATATTTCATTGATGTTTTTCCAGTACTTTAACATCCTGTAAAGTTGAAACATATCACATTCTCTTGATACCAAGTCATATCTCTAAATTACTAATTATCTTACCACTAGTGTTGTAATAAAATTACAGTTCAGATGTTGAAATGCATTTCAATTAATGTTCCCTGTTCAAATACTATCATTGGTGGCCTGGCCTGTTGCTATCAATTTAACTTGTATGCCAGTGTAATGCCCACTGTAGTTCCATATATGCACGTGTTCTGTTTGTTATGCAAATGTTTCAAATCTGTTGTTTTGGGTAAATGAGAATACTCATGCATGCTATTATAACTAATCCTGGAATGTGTTTACCATTACTAACCAACATATGTTCAAAAATTTCAAAACCATAGTACGTCTTGGAAGGCCGATCCCAGCAGATCTGCATCTCCTGCCTCATCTTGCCATGGCACCGGGCCCCAGCATGCCTGGGACCCACCCCAGGACCTCCTCATCCACTGGTCCTGCACCACCTTCAGGTGGAACCACTTCAGGGGATGAGGCTCACCACCATCCCCTGGGCATGGGCACTGAGAGGATCCTGTCACCCAAAGCCAGGTCCAGGGTCTGGTGCATAGCGAGCTATGCAAAGAATTAGGAGATCTGCTACACCAGCTTGAGGGCCATATGGTGTAATTAGAGGGTCAGCCTGCTCCTCCTGCACAGCCCACAGCACAACCACCTTCAGGACTCTGAAGGAGCAGTGGTGACTGCCCAAGGGTGGGGACTCAGTCCCACTGTATCAATTTGAGGGCTTGTGTGCTTCCGATTACCAAACAATCCTCCCCGTCCCTGGTGTTTACCCCCCACATGTCATATACCGTCCCTATATGCTGTCTTGTCTGTTTCGTCGGTTGTCCTGCCCAACCTACCTCTCCAAATATACTTACTACCCTTCCCCAACATCCCCACTCTCACCTTAAAAAAAGAAAAGGGCAATCTGTTCTCAAAAAAAATGTCGCTCCATACATAGCTGTCCATTTCACACACGTATCCACTGGACACATGTAATCCTATCTAATTGGCTTCACAACACTTTATTGTTGTACTCACCCCTCTCTCTCAGGGGTTTAAATGTCCAAATTTACCTCCAAATTCAGTATACATACACAGCTGCTGCTGTAGAAGAAATGGACAGCTATGGAACTTCCCTACACCCATCCTGCACATCCCTAGCTCTCTTTCATATTGTTATACCCTCGTTGTCCATACCTTTTCACTACTTTCTTATCACCCCTTTTTTCTTTAAAAGAAATTAGCAAGGGGGTAAGTGAGAGTAAGGAGGAATAAGCCTGTTTGTGCAGTGCTAAGCGATGCCTACACAGATTAAGTACTTTTAAGGCTAACCGTCAGCATAATTAACCAGAAGTTAGCATTGCTTACCACCATGCAAACTCATTACAACTGTTTAAAAGTGCCTTAATAACTCTGTATCTAACAGCCCTTGTTCTGCGAACAACAAATTAATTAGCCCTAGCAAGCCTTACACCCAGGACCCTACACAACATAGCCACAACTATTTACCACTAAGCCACCTGAGCTGTAGATGCACCTGATGATTTTTCAAACATATCATACAGCACAGTCATACAACAATAGGGAAAAGGTTTAGACATGTGATATACACAGATATAAATGTATATGTGTATGTATATATATATATATATATATATATATATATATATATATATATACATTAATATGTAATATTTGTAGAGATATACATATAAAATATACACACTTATGACATAAATATATGTAGAAAAGTAAATCTATACATATATATATATATATATATATATATATATATATATATATATATATATATATAAATATCTCAGTTTGTACGTAAAACATATCAATAAATATATATATATATATATATATATATATATATATATATATATATATATATATATATATACAACTGAATATATGTGTGTGTGTGTGTGTGTGTGTGTGTGTGTGTGTGTGTGTGCATATATATATATATATATATATATATATATATATATATGTATATATATGTATATATATATATATATATATATATATATATGTATATATATATATATATATATATATATACGTATTTATATATACATATATATATATATATATATATATATATATATATATATGGGTCCACTTTGTAATTTTGAAAGCCCAAAATCTCGAGTTTAATATATCAAACTCAAATCAATGAGATTTTGGAATCTCGAAACTACAAAGTGGTGCATAAAAAAAAAAGTAACTAAAACAATGCCCCCCTGCACCCCCAACGCCCCTGCAACTTAAATATAGAATCTCCAAGATCACGCTAAAGTGAAGAGAATTTTAATGCTCCCATTACACTTTTTTTAGTAGCAGGTTTTAGTATTTTTATTGTTTTTTTTTTTTTACTTTGTAATTTTGAGATTCCGAAATCTCGAGTTTCTGTAATCGGTATTTTGAAACTCTAGAATTTGGGCTTTCGAAATTACAAAGTGGACCCATGTATATATATATATATATATATATATATATATATATATATATATATATATATATATATATATATATATATATATATATATATATATGTCTATATATATATATAATATATATATTTATATATATATATATACACACACACACACACACACACATACATACATACATATATACACACACACACACATATATATATATATATATATATATATATATATATATATATATATATATTTTTTTTTTTTTTTTTTAAACCACACACACGAAAACAAAATAAAAGAGATGCCAGTGAATGACTGGAGTACTACAAAAAGTCAGAAGTCAAAATTGTTTTAACGCATTTCGTTCACTTTTAATCCACCATGAACTTCTTCAGAATAACCTTTACAAACTTAATTGCGATATAAATGTAATTTTAAACAGACCATGTGACCTAACCGACCACTGTGTGATGCACAACCATTTGTTATGTAAAATTCCTTCATAATAAAATACCTTACTTTCACGTACATTGTTTGCTAAACAATGAAAGGTTGTCTATGCATACTTTATAAAAATACTATACTAAAAAGAAAAATAATTTCAACATTTGCTCTATCAAAACCACAAGATTGTGAATTTATAATATTTTTGCTTGTAAAAAGCACTTGATGTTAATAACATCATTTAGCCCAGGAGGCTCATCTGCATTTAGCAGAATCTGCCACAAAGCTTCTTTAAATTCTAATTTAACCTTAACATTTCCAGAATACTGTGCATCATTAACTTTTTCAAGTACTGAAAAACTGAACTTTTTGAAATTTACACAAGACACAGCACGTCTTGCAAGTGCATTGAACATGTCTTTATTTTTGATAGCTAAGGTATGTTCATAAATCCGTTTGTTCAAGGACCTGATAGTTTTGCCTATATAAAAGTGTTCACATGTCTCACACAGACCAATGTAGACCACATTTTGGGTTTTACAGGTGTAGTGTCCTCTAAAACGAACTACATTTTTCAAATGTTTCAAAAAAATAGTATTACAACCAGATATATACCTGCATTGCTTACAACTGTTACATGGAAATGTGCCATAATTGGACTCTTCAAAGTTAGTCTGCTTACAATTTTCTAACATACTTTTAATGTTGATAGTTTTTTGTAAGTAAATAATGGAGTCTTACCAATAATAGAACTCAAATCGTTGTTACCTAATACAACTTTCCAGTTGTTAGACCTAATTTTCTTAATAAAACCCATCTCATTAGAGATGGGAATGGGAAAAGCCAACTTGTACATACTACTAGTGCTGACCTTACTGTTTTGAATTATACTGTGAGCTATTGTACCTTGATGTAAAATAGGCTTTGCCTT